>NC_137922.1:38165990-38183490 GCF_963457725.1 Sprattus sprattus | reverse complement strand
TCACGTATCAGTTTACAGTACATTTAATTTACCAAGAATTTCTGCTACCCTTTAAATTAGCAGGTACACTTACAAGCTAAGATTTCCTTTGTCTCTGGTTTGTTTTGTCCTGTAGGCATTTATCTTGTCCAATGTATTGATGTGTTCAAGTAGACATTTGATCAGTGCTGACTGAAAATATACTAAAACAAGGATACCTACTAACTTCCCTCCATAACTTTTTTTAATACATTGGCAGCACAGACTCCTTTGTCCTGTGATGCATTTAAAATGTCTAAGAGCAGTTTTTTGGCTGTTTTATGTTTTCATTCCAAGTGCAGAAACCTCTTCAGTGAAGGTGAAATTGCCTGTTGCACCTGAGAATATGCCTTGGAAGTAGTGTCATTGGAATAAAGATTCACTGCCGGAGCTCTATGAGATTGAGTCCCTAGTACTTTTGTACATTGTCCCACTTAAATGATAAATGATAGTAATCTTACAAAAGATTTGATCAAGATGTGATCGTAAAGGCTTTACAAATATTATCTTTGGCTCAGATGCCAACGACACGACGATTTGAAGATGTAGAATGTAAACCCTTATTGATTCTTTTGCTTTATCTATATTTATTAATTGGAGTCATTACATGTTCTCATTTAAAATGTCTCTTTAGAGGTAAACTTAACCCAAAGTATCTATACAATTTTTTTACTTGTAAAAGTAACATTGTTGAACCTTTGTGGAACATATAGAACCTGCAGGAATTCTGTAGAACCTCTAAATAGCACCTTTTTTTATGGACACGCCCCAAAACAAGGGCATTCTCTCCTCTGAGTGCTTCGGAGCGTTCCAGAATGCGACCACCAGCTGCTGAATGCCACTGCCAGCCAAAATTAGGCGAACAAATGTGCCCCCGTTGAAAGATCTGGGGAGAATGTCTCTGCAGTCTGCTATTAAACGCATTGCATCCGTCTTTTTTTTTTTTGGTTAAATAGTTTTTCCCCCAGCAGTGCCATCCAAACACACAGGATTGTGTGCTGGGACACAGCAGAGAGAGAGAGATGACTTAAGTGTGTGCAGCTGGGACTAATTTTTAGTGATTGGATAATTACCTTCAGTATTAATTTTCCCCAATAGCATTTATTTTTTTCTTTTGCAGTAATTTCTCTCCGGAGAGAAAAGTGTGTCTGGCGGTGGAGATGAGGGGGGGTCAGGGGTGCTGTTGGAGATGATAGAATGATGGAAACAGAAAGACATGGTAGGAAAGAAAGAGGAAGAGAGCAAAAGAGGGAGAAGAGAGAGAAAGCTGGTGGTGTGTGTGTGTGTGGGGGGAGGGGGGGGGGGGGGGGGGATTGGGGGATACAGAGCGGGAAGAGAGAGAAAGCTGAGACTGGGGGGCAAGATGAAGGAGGGGGGGGGGGGGGGGGGGGGGGGGGCAGAAATGGGGAGATGTAGAAGGAGGAAAGAAAGTGAGAGTGCTTCTGGATGAACACTTAATCCAATTCTAATGCAGCCTCTCCAAAGAGCAGGCAGGGTCTTTAATTTGCAGTGTGTCTTGCAGCCACTGTTTGGAATTATGTTTGGGGAAGGTCTTTGCACAGGCTGAGGCATTTCACTCCCTCACTAAGCATCCTGGTATGCTCAGTTACAGCTTGAGCTCCAGGGTAGCACATGTTCTGACTAAGGCCGTCCGTATACCTGCTGAATGTAAATATCAATGTGGTTTTAGATTTCTGTTGTTTCTCTTGAGCCATGGGTTTCATCATACCTACTTTACGTTAAACACTTTAATGTACCTTGAAATACCATGGTTACTGAAGAAGAGGTAAACAGGGAACCTTTCTTCTTCTTAAATGCAAATTCACTCAACATTACAAATTCACCAAACCACCACAGTCTTTTCACTCGTTGTCTTAACTTCTAGCTTGCATTAGTTTGACATTTCCCTCAATTTCAGGATTTTGTTTATGAAAGGGTTTTAATGGCTGTAACGAGCTGTTGATTCTCATTTGTGTCCACAAATGCTTCCTCATCTGTCAGATGGCAGCCCCAGGCCCAAGAGAGCCCGTCTGGATGATGAGGAAGATGATGATGGCGATAAGGACTACCACCGCAGTGACCCTCAGATTGCCATCTGTCTGGACTGCTTGCGTAACAACGGCCAGGTCGGAGAGAACACTGTCAAGGTCAGCCCACCTGCAGAACACCCCTCTCCCCTACTGTATCTGAACTTTATTAAATAGACAGCCATGTACATACACACATACATAAATATAAACGTACATACATTCATATACACACACACACACACACACACACACAAACACAGACACAGAGAGACACACACACACACTCCTACATACATACATACATGCATACAAACAAACATACCTACATACATACATACATACATACATACATACACAAATACATACATACAGTATTTAATCTTACTTATTATATTTGAGCATATTCATCTGCCATTATTTCTCTTGTAGCCTCCAATCAGCCTCTAATTTTGCTTTCAGTTTCATTTTCAATGCTTAGTTTCAGACCGTCATTTTATAAAGTACACATTTGAATCGAGCTCCTTCATCTCCTTTTTCTTCCTCTTCTCTTTTCTTCCTACTCACGCCATTGCCATTCACTGCTCAACTGGTTGCTAGGATATCTTGCCTAGTGGTAGACCTTGACACCCTTTCCTCTTAACATGCCCTTGACAGGCATATGGGGGGATATTTGGGAATTAATAATCCCGCTAGCTTTCAAGCCTTTTATGAGAGAAGAAAAAACCTTGTTATTTATGTTAGTTCTTTAAAAAAAAAAAATCATTTTTTCTCTGACCTTAAATAGAGGTCAGACTAGCTGACGAGAGCAGCAATCTACAGGTATTCATTTGCCTAGGTGGTCGTCATGAAGTTATTTTTGCCATCACAATACCTCTTCACAATGACACAGTGGCTAAATTACTTACAAGGCCGGGGGGATAAGGGGGCATAGAGGTTTCCAATGGAGACATTATGCAAAACAGTGACATTGAACAGCATGTTCTTATCCAACCACGTATGAGTTATTGCAAAAAGTGTGCTTATTATTGTTGTTGTCATTGATGATGTTGTTTAGGGCTTAATGAAAAAGTTCATCCGTTGCTCCACGCGAGTCACTGTCGGAACAATCAAGAAGTTTCTCAGTCTGAAGCTGAAGCTCCCGAATTCATACGAGGTAAGATGGCAGATGCTTACCACCCTCTTTTGCCCTTTCTGTACTACTTCAGAAACATTTGACTGAAGCAAAGCATACGCCATCTTTGCAATGGTAGACAGTGTGGTCATAATGATGGAGTTGCAGTTATGGATGCTTTCAGTGAACTTAATATGCTCCGCACATCCTATTGCTTGGAATGAGTTGCACATGATATAGACTCCATTTTGGATGATTCGTTTTAGACTAGTTTTAGATGTGATATTCTCTCAGCGTATGAGAGCAGAAACTCAGAGCAGAATTGCCTACTCACAAGAAGAAATTTTACCTTTGACCCAGGAAGGGATAGCACTACCATGTGTCAGTTTAGCTACAAGAACCCCCAATGCCAATCTTGAGTAATTGCTGTTGTGGAAAGTGGGGTGGGGTGTGGATGATTGGGGCATGTCTGCCTAACCAGGTGCCCTGCTGGGGTGCTGATTCCCCAAGCCTCTGTTGCGGTCTCCTGTCTTGCCTGGTGAGACGCATACAGCCATAGCGGTTGAGGCTGTCCACTCTCATCAGGCAGACCCAGGGGTCACGCTCTGTGGCCCTGCCTTTTCTACTTTACAGAGAGTGTTATGAGAAAAGCTAAGGCCCTGCACTGCCAGTGATGGGCAACATCTTGTGTATCATGTGGCGGTGATAATATCCCAAATCAAATGTTTTATGGATTTATTAGATGGGTTCACTGTACTTAATTCTGTGTATTTGTACTTGGATAACGCACATTGATGGACATTTCTGTGAAAGTGCTATAGTGTAGCATAATTGTTAGCACTAATTCATAATTGTAGCGCAATTACATGACAGTGGTCAAAATTACAGTGAAGAGTAATTCTTCCCAAAACATTATTATATCAGTCAAGGTATATTATGCATAAACGTATCAAATAATTAATCTATATGTCTGTCTGGCATATTAAGTTCACTGAAAGCATCCATAACTGCAACTCCATCATTATGACCACACTGTCTACCATTGCAAAGATGGTGTATGCTTTGCTTCAGTCAAATATATATACATATGTGTGTGTGTGTGTGTATGTCTTTATCTATGTCTATATCTGTACTGTACAAAGTTACATCTATGATGTCTTCTCCACAGCTAGACGTTCTATGCAATGGTGAGATCATGGGTAAGGACCACACCATGGAGTTCATCTATATGACGCGGTGGCGACTCCACGGGGAGAATGTAAGCTGTGCGCCGATATGAAGTGAACTCTCCCTGTTCTTGTCCCTGCTCCTCCACACTTGATGACTGTGTAATTGCCACACACATCATCTTGCGGGGGGCTTAGTAGAGATGGTGGGCTTCTGACTGCTCTGATGTGGCATCATCTTAAAATGATCTGCTTAAACCTTACTGTCGCTTTTTTTCTTTGCTACGCCCCCAGCTGAATAATGGCCAATGATGGAAGGAATATGGAAGCTGTTAGGAATAATCTACAGTGCCGTTGGCTTAACTGACTTTTCACATTTAGTGTTTAGTGTTTTGCCACCTGCATTAAAACGGTTCACTGGACTTAGATATTAGAGTTGGTCAATGAAGTTTATCAATGTCTAGTCAAGCCAACTAGCAAAAGCAATCAGTTAAATCACTAAAATCTCAATTGCAACATTATAACGTTTAATTACCAGAGGCAGGTTTCAATTACATTTTAATAGTAAGGTGTACACAAGGAATGAGTTACCACCACTGATCGTTGTAATGTAAAATTACAGGTAATACAAACTTGAGAGCAGATTCTGTGTTTCTGTCCCTGAAAGAAAAAAATAAAGAAAAAAGGAATGACACTGTACTCTGTGTGGGCTGAGTAGCCTACCATTACCTCCGAAGTGAGTATTTCCTGTCCACCGTGTCCACGGTGCCAAAGGACATATTTGATGTTTGCGGATATTGATATTTCCATATCTGCGGCGAGCAAGGCTTTGGCAAGCCTCCAAACCAGCAATGATCTGAAGCTGCTCACTGCACTGAAGGTGAAGAGGAGGAGGGGGGGGGGGGGGATCCTTATCAACACAGAATCACAGAGAGTCCCTCTAGTGTTAAGTATTGTGCATAAAGAGGTTGCTAGTACAGCCTGACACATAAGAGCAGTGCAGAGAACCAATATAATGAGTTGTGTGCGTAAGCTACGTTCTGTTGATTTAGCAGAAAGGCATTCACACAACTGAAAGGGAAATGCATTTGCAACAAAAAAAATGCTGGTGTGCCATGCTTTGTTTGTCTGTCTTACTCTCCAAATAATATCCCAGATTTTGCACACAGACAATACTGCTGGCTAGTCCCAGACATGTCATGAAATATATTAGATATTAAATATATTTATTAGATATTAAATATATTTATTAGATATATTTTCCCTTAAAGGTGGATTCTGTTTATCTGATTGTAATCCAATATAATTCATTCAGTGAATTTCTCCTCACAGTCCTTTAGCGCTTGCACTCAAGAAAACTCGTACACGATGCTGGCTCTGTAAATATAAAACAAACATGGTGGATCGGACCGGGCCGTAAACAATTCCAGCCAATCAGTACATTCCGTCAGGAGCAGGCACCTCGGGAACTAATTCCAGCACTGGTGACGGTCCCTTTTAGACAAGCGTTTGGGGAGGTGTTGGCAGCTCCAGGGGTCAAATGTCACAAACGGTGAACGACTGTATTGGTGCTGGAGAGACAGGCCAGGAGAATTGGATTTGAGGAGGCTGAACAACCATTTAAGGCCATGTAAAGAACTTCACCTGCTTATCACGGTGGTAACAGATATAGTTTGTTAGCGCCCAGGCTGATGTCCTAGTTTGACTGGAGGAACATTGACCTGTTTTTGTGTCTTTCCATGTTGTGTCTGCGCTGATGAGGGAGTTATGTTTGTTTTGCAAAGACAGTGAGGGCAATATCTTCTCTGTAGAGTTGACAAAGTATTAAGATGTGATTTATCCTCTTTGTCCTTATAATTCTTTAGTACTGAAGTTATACTGGTACTAAACCACTGATTTGAACTTTGAACTTTAAGCATTTTGCTCAGAACTCCAGTAGCTATTCATCATTTTCGATGTCCACAGTGCATCTCTGTCTTAACCCCCTTATACTACCATAAAGGAGCATAAATTCTGCTGTAAATTTCCAGTGAGGAACTACCTTATCAATTTTTCAGTGTTTGACCTGTAACACACATCCACTGTGCGGTATAAGTAGGTGATTGCAGGAATCTCTGTGTAAGTTCACAATAATTAGGTAAAACATAGTAGTGTACAGTTCGTTGCTGGACAGATCCCCATGGCTGGAGTGTCCTGGGTCCAGATTTCTTTCTTCTCTCTTTCTTTTCTTGGTATAAAAAGGACTGAAAAAGGATGAAGGCTACACCAGGTTGGAAATTAATTCCCTTTCGGGGGAAACGGCCCAGAAAAGTGGGCCAGTATCGGCCGCCGCCACCTTCGGTGCCGTCTAATTTCCTCTCTCTTCAGGTGCAGTGCTGAAATGTCATTCCCCCTAGCACTCCAAAAATAGGGCCCAGTCTGGGTTTGGTGTGACTCACCTGCACACATTTCCAGGCACACACACACACACACAAGCACACTTACAAACACACAAATCTCCTCACATACAGACATATGCAGAATGAGACACAGACTCACAACCATGACCTCTTTTGCACACGTGTAGACATTGCTTTGCCTCTCTCTCTCTCTCTCTCTCTCTCTCTCTCTCTCATTCTTTCTCTCTCTCCTTCTCATCTTCTCATTCTCTCTATGCATCTCACACACACACACACACACACACACACACACACACACACACACACACACACACACACACACACACATGCTCACACACTTAATCAAATGCACACATGCACACAAACACATTCATAAATACACATAGAAACACCACTTCACACACACACATACACACCCCTTACAAATACCTGTGAGACCAGACCTGCATAAATACTTACAGACAAATAGTCACACACACACTCACACCATCTCCCTCTCTCTTACACACACACAAACAGAATTTGTGTTGACAGAGGGTAGCTCCTCTTAGCGTGACCAGATCGTCTACACGTCATCTGTCAAGAGAAACCGGCATCTCTGAGTTTTTTCCTTGTCTCCAGATGAGTGTGAGGATTAGCCTGTTGCATATTTCTGATGTTCCGACTCTGCAGTTCCTTCCTCTCCGATTACTCTTCTGTGCTGCTGGGTCTCCTGCACTTTAATTTACAGGCCAACACATGTCCTGTGCATGGCTAAAAATAGAGAAAAGGGGAGAGGCGGTGGAGGACAGCCTCAAGTTTACCACCCAGGTCTTTATTAATAGTGATTTATATAAGATCTAAATCTCTTCTTTTTTTTTTACTTTGATTACATGATGTATTGCCTTCATATTACTTTATGTCATGGTTATATATAGTTAATAGACTAGTAATATACATTTCATCATAGTGACATTTATATCGGGCACTACTTAATTAGTGCTCAGGTTCTTTGGGACTTGATCCTATGTCAGTGTAAAAGTAGTACATCTTGGGGGGCACTGTGGCGCGATCCAATAAGCCCCTCATTACGGGCTACAGTGCCCGCGGGGACACAGGTTTGATTCCGGCCTGCTGTCGTTTCCCGATCCTCTCCCCACCTCTTTACTCCAACTCACTTCCTGTCCAAAAAAAGGCTAAAAAGCCCATTAATAAATCTAAAAAGAAAAAGTAGTACATCTGAAGCATACTCTTATGAATTAAATTATTAAATCTACTCCAGGGCCATGAAATGTACTGAATGTGTTGTGTATTTTTTTACCTTCTTTATTTGACTGGTTATACATACATTAAAAACATAAAACATAGACCCTTGGTGAAATTGGCTGTGCGCAGAGCAGAGGGCGACTGCTAGCGGAAGCTAGGGGAGATCAGGAAGAGCTTTTCAGTGCCAAATCATTGTTCCTTTACAGTAGCCTAGGCTTGCACAGACATTTCAAGACAGAGACAGAGAGAGAAGCCAAGCTTGATTCATACCCATGGAACAATTGAGAAGAGATATTAGCCAATCATCATTGAGTGTACCACTCTAACTGGACTGTCAAAGAGAACAAAATGCACAAAATGTTGGCTTCCATGAAAATCTACTGTAAATTGCAACTGGGAGGGCAAAGGAATCCAACCTGAGGTTGCCTTCACACCAATCAGATTAGAAATAGTCAAACCAAGATAGGACGAACCATTAAACTGAATGCCGTCCACTGAGTTTAGTCAGTAAACTACCATTGTAAATTACTGTCAAAAAATATATTCCATGATAAATTCCATAACCTTAATACCTCCTGACCGCCTTCCTCCCTCCCCCATCAAAATTCAGTTTCAGAAGTGATATGCTGCTGCCACCTTTTCCTAATGTGGTTTAATACCTGATTGATGGTTTTAATTGGCATCTATCTGTCTTTCTCCTAGGTCTACCCAATGGTACTGGAATACAGGCCCCGGATTGACTTTGGTTAGCCAATGAGAACGAGCCTGAAGGCCACCTCTGCACTAACTTGAGCCCATTGGTCGACAGCACAATGAATGGAGACGCCCACTAAGTGGGATCAGAACATATTCTTACTTGTTTTACTTCCTGAGGCCTTGTCCTAATTTAGTCATAGAATTCCCTTCTAAGTGATCTTATTTTTTTTATTCTTTTTATTTATGTCTTTGGACTTCCAATTTTGTCCAATTCCATTTTTCTTATTTCATCTGTGTTGGACTGCAGGAACAGAATAACTGATATTTGTATCTTTCGAAAAACAGAATCTTGGTGAAGAAGCCCAGAATCTCACATCACAATGGAGTAATTTGAGTTTTTTTTCTTTCTTTTTTTCCCTTTTCATCTGTATTTTTTTTTCACATTTGTTTATTAATTTGATTCCACGCAGCACGACAGCGAGATTGAGATAATGTCATCATTACAGGGGCAGAGTTATTCATCACATTAGGCAAAGACAGCGGGTTATTGTTTGGTAAGAGATTAGCATTGCAGCCACTAGCGCTGTGCTTAAGTGTCGTGTCTAGATGCATCTGTTCAGCTGCTCTGTCTGGGATCACAGTGCCTTTATCTTCTAGGAACTCTTCCAATGGATACCTTCAAAGCATTACAATCCAAGCATCATAGTTTTGGTGAATGTGTTTCATGGTACATAGTGTAGGCAACATATCCACTTGTGTATTCACTCACATATGTATTATCCACAAGGCATGCATTGTATAGATCAGTGAAGCCATACATTTTAATCAGTAAAGCTATATTTGGCTTGGCCTCATGACTTGTACTAGTTACTAGTGCCATATTATATCACATACATGGATCCATTCAAATAGTATATTTAGCTATATATAGGTATATTTAGCTATATATACAGTAATAGCTATATACAGGTAGCATAATATTATGATATGGAACACTATATATAGAGGGTGGAAAGCATTCAAAAGCATTGTGCTGATTTTAAATACATGCCTGAAAGCAGTAGCTTCGGAAAAGTATGAATTAGTTATTATTAATATAATTTTTATCTCACTGCATCTGTCAAATTTTTCAGTCCATGTTTTTCTAAATTGTGTTCATTACGAGCTACTGCATTGTGCATATTTTGTATCATTTGAGATGCTGGAAATGCGCCTGTAGGTATTCAGAGGATGGGTTACCCCTGTTAAGACCAACCCATGATTTCACTAGGTTGCCTTTTGCCGATGTTTTACATGAAGCACTGTTGCCGGGGGCCCATTTCAGTTTGTTTCCGCCATCTTTGGCCTTACTTTAACCACAGCCTTCAAAAGTACTCATGATGTCCGACAAAGCGATCAACTCATAACATGTCAGTAAGCTCCTCTGTGACCCTCAGCAAAAGAAATGGCCTGAATACTGAGCAACTTACTGTATTTCCATGGGTTAAGCAACGGACACCCAAAGAACTACCCAGTTAATTGTCTACACACCATTCCACTTCCTTCCACTATACAATCAGTAACACAGGGGCCCTTATGGGGATCTTTAGTCCTTGGCAAATGGAAACCGTTTGAGTTTGTTTTCTTGATGAACTACCATTGTAAAATACTGGGTTGTCTGCCTATATGTCTGCACTACTACATGGGATTTGTACTGTTTGTATATATATAGGCGATCTATAAAGAGGCATGGTCTGACGAAGGGTCGCCATAGTTTTACGCTCCTGCAAAGGATGTGGAAGAGTTTTTGTTGAAGATGCTGTAGTGGTGGTTTGAAATGTTTGTCTTCACCGCTAAGCGCCTACATTTCTACTGTCCAGTTTATGAAGAGTTGATTTTTTGTTTGTTTGTTGTTTTTTTTATTTCTGTCTTCACTGTTATGGGCATTTTTTGGTCGATTTTACTTGAAATGTGCCTCATTAGTTTTCCTTGAGAGGTGTGAAGATTTACTTATCCTACCTTTCATTTAATGCCTGTAGGTCTTTAGATACTTCTTAACATTGCTGAAAGATGATTTGTCGACACTGTTGAGAAGTACTCAAAGTCTTCAAGTCAAACAGGACAGTGATTTTGACAGTTTTCAGTAAAACATTATTCAAGCCTGTTATGACCGTCTGACAATTTTACCTTTTAAAACTTTGATAACCAATGTCATGGATGTCATGTCAAGTTCATGCCACGTTTAAATAATTTTTAAATCATGCCTGAAGGAATTTTCATGGAAAAATCCAAAGGATTCTTCTGAAATTTACGATCTCTCTCTGAAGAGAAGTTCTATGTACATTTTATGACATACCAGGGTTCAAATGCTGTTGGATTGTTTTACTGTGCCAAATTACCACAAAAGACAGCATATTACATTGTTTTTAAAGATTATTTCGGCACCACAGTGTAGCTGCCCCCCAAAAATAACCAAAGATGCATAATTGAACTTCTGGTACTGTTTATTGTTTATTTGATGCACTGATTTGAATGGATAAAGGGTGAAACTGATTCGGCAGAAAAAGCCCTATTTGAAAAGTCCTAATAATACTTGAAGTCACGTTAAGCTTATTCCCTTCCCATGCATACGTCAGAGCAACAGAGCACTTCTATTCCCAAATTCAGATGTCGACTTAAGACGTGTGCACAAAGTTGTACTTTTTAAGTTTTGTTAGTCTCTGAAAGCAACCAGTAAACAAAAAGAAATGGAAAAAAATTGTTTAAACAGCCTGAAAACCCTCACCATTTGCAGATAAGTGCATTTCCTCTGTGTCTGCAGTGTAATTGCAGAACAGATTTTTTTCAGTTCATCGTCGTTTGACATGGTACAACACCTGAACATGTGTGTAGTCCCCTTAATCCTTGAACGGTCCTGGTGTTCCAATGACCTGTATGTATTTTTGTAACAAGAAACACTTGTAGATATTTTATCTAAAACATGTGGTATGTTTAACACATATGAAATGCTGCTTAGAGATCATGTATTCTATTTTTCAATGTAACTGTGCCTGAGATGATTTGTGTAGAGGTTAGACCTGTATGTACACTCATGGGGTGTTCTTTATGTTACAAAATATTAAGAATAAACGCAGTTGTGTTTGAAGTCACATATGTCTCCAACTGTATCTTGCAGACTCAAGAAATTGACATTATTTTGTAAGGTGCATCAAATGTCCTTGTTCTTCTTGTCATTAGTCCTCGTTAACAATGCTTTGTGAAAAAATGACGAAAAGATTATGTTTTTTTGTTAAGTCCATAGTGTGTTTTAAGTCCATAGTGTGTACAAGAAAAGTCAAGAGGTTCCTCAAAGCTCCTGTTTGCAGAAACCTGTAACCGAAGCTTTGTCGAGATTCTTGCACCACAACTATCACAGTTTACTTATAACAGATGGTGTATGAATTTAGAGTATATTGTTTAATACTAAGGTGCATTCAGTTTCCATGATCATGAGCAATTATTAGAGATTCGTCAGATATGTCTGAGAATATAGAAACAGTATATTTGAATCGAATGTGATCTGTGTGAATGGCACTCCAGGGGCACCATCTCCTAGAAACGAGATCTCTTGGATGACAGTCACACCTAGATCATCCGCTTTTGCGAAAGGGAAAAAAATCTTGCTGAATTGCAGGACTGTGGAGAGGGAAAGAGAGAGAGAGAGAGAGTGAACAGTTTGGACCCGGCAGCACAGTCATATTTTCTCTGTGATTTCACTGGAGCGATCCATCTGCCAAGGATTGGGTTTCCTCTGCGGTAAGCATTCATCTACATTTCAAATGCTTCCACCACACTTTGGACAGGAGTCGAAAGCAACTAGAAAGAAAGTGCGAGAGAGAGAGAGTGTGTGTGTGTGTGTGTGTGTGTCTTTGTTAACAGGCTAATAGTGTTTTAAGTGCGTTTCTCTGTTTGTTAATGTTTTTGTGAAAAGTTTTTTGTCATGTTTCTCCGTAGTGCAAAATTGACTTCCGACTCCAATCATGAAATAGCTTATGTACTCTCATAATCCCCTACTCTACCTGCTTTCACTACCACAGGGAGAGCTTTAAGCCCTTCATCCTGTACGCCACTGAAGCCCATAACTCAGTGGCACTCTGAGTGGGGGGAAAAAGTGATTTGCGTACAAAAAAAGAAAAAAGGAAGGAGAATGCATCTGGCTTCTCTTTTCTGAGCTTTAGGCTGATAGTCATTTTTTCCAAAGGCCGTCTTTTGCTTTTTCCTTTTCCTTCTGTCTGGGCAGAAGAGAGGAGAGAGAGAGTCTGCCAAATTCATTCCCCACTGTGAAGTGTCCACATCCCAACTTTCCCTCTGCACGTTTCTCCTTTCCACCTCTCCAGGATAAGTAGTTGGGATTTACAGTTCTAGGGAGCATGTGGTGTCCAGACAAAACAAAATATAAATCACTCAAGGCCTAACGCAAGACACTCCTACCCCTGACATGTTTTTTTTTAATCAATTTACTTTAATTAGAGTTGTTATGCAACCATGTGCTTAGTGTACATAACCATGTCAAATAGGTGCAGTGAGCTTGTCAAGTCATTATACAATCGATCTTCTGCGATAGCTATGCAAGTGATTAATAAACCCTGAAGTGGGTTTTAATGCGATCACAGAAGCATCAAGAACAGGAGACAAAGAAGAAGGGGGAAAAAATCCACATGGAGCTGCAGCCCTGTTGTGTACTGTCTTGTCTCTGGAACAGAACCGCTATGTAGTCATTCACTTTAGGGCCAGTTGCCACCTCAGAGGGCCGCATTAGTGTCTGTGGTAGAGTGTTGCGCGTAGTTAAGCCAATATGGCATGACGTTAGTCTCCTGAATGTTTCAGGTGTCTCTTGTCGAGATAAAATATGGTGGCAAAGGCAAAAATGCAATTGAGATCATATCAGCAAGGACGCCCGGGGTGCACCGCGCTCCGGAAGAGGTTTTGCTCGAGCGTGACTATGTCAGAGCTGCTTTGAAATGGATGTGAAGAATGCGACTACCGCTGGGAACACATGAATCTATCTTCCTCAGTGTCTCAGTCAGTCATGGGAGGGCTGTCGTGGACTGTCATCGTAGCTGTATTTCTTCAGTCCTGACATAGCTCGGCACAAATGCTATGTGTTGCTGAAGTCGAGCACCCTTTAACCAGCTGACCTTTCGAACCCATTGCCTCCGTTTTGACCAGACTGATCGGAGCGATGGCAGTTTTGGTGCGTCAAAGTGAAATATATTTTGTGACAGATGTTGTAATGAAGGGACAGCTTATGTTTTTCAAGGTCTGTTTTGGGAGCAAAACATTGATAATGTTTCGTAGATAATAAAGAATATTCAGGAGTGATGTGTCTTTCAGTGCATTCAGTTCCTGCATGTTAGGGATGCATATATGTCATTTACATTTACATTTAGTCTTTTAGCAGACGCTTCTGTCCAAAGTGACGTACAAGGGAGAGAACAATCAAGCTAAGAGCATTAAAAACCTGGTGTAACAATAAATACTGCTTATAAAACGACATAGAAAGAATAAAAAAGAAGTGCGGGCCTGTTGCTGCTTAAGTGCAGGTTAAGCCAAGGTGCCAGTTAGGAAGGGAGGTGCTCTTTGAAGAGTTGGGTCTTCAAGAGCTTCTTAAAGGTATACATATGTGAGTTACTTATGTCCAAACAGACGTATTCATCTCCTAGTTATTGGATCTTTCATTACACTCTATGTGTTTTTTTATTGTTGGTTCTGTGGAATGCATACATTTTTAGTAAGCAATGTCATGTAGTCTTCATGTTACCACTCTGTCCTGTATTCTGTGTTTATTTGTTGTAAACAAATTGCTGCTGGATTAGACCATCAGATACTGTGTTTAAGGCCTTTATTATATTGTTCCATGGGTTGCCCAAGATAAATGTCACCACCTAAACTCTCTGATCATGAAAGTTTAAAACCAATGGGAGAAACAGCCAGAGAGAGGGAGCAAGAGGGAGCAAGTCGATCGGAAGCCAACTCCTGATACTTCGGGGGCTGTGCTCAGTTATCCCTTCTTGTCTGCTGTACGATTTACTGTGAGTCCACGTTTCCCTTGCAACTCAAGTACCACACAGATCCCAGGGGAGAGGCCTCTCTCAAGTTAGAGTTGGTTGTTTGTTTGTTTGTTTATTTGTTTTTTAGTGTTGTGCCACTGTGCAGATCAATCCCCTGCTCTGAGGCTGTGGGAGGCTTCAAACAGACTCAGATGTGTCATTCCACCACCTGTCATGGCGGTTTACCTATTTGCCGTTAACCTGAGTGCCATCTGTACTACAGGCCTGTAAGGTGCTTTAGTTCCTTTTGTCCCAGTTGGTGAGTTCGTTACCTGGTTTTAAAATTCTTCATACATGTGATCTTTCAAACAAAGCCTTTGGGTGGAATGACACACAGCCCAAGAAGGCACCCTCAGGTAAAAAACCTCAAGTAAGTTATATATATTAATAAAACAGACTCAAGAGAAATGTTTCTGATGCTGGGATCAGACTACACAATATGTTTTATCTTTCACAATGATCACCATGTCAGATTAGTGCCATAAATTCTTGAAGTGTGTTGTTTGTGAGACTGACAACACTACAAATGTAGCTCAAACAACCACCCTTCATGTCCTTCTGGAGTCTTAAAGGCCGTCGGGAGGAGGGTAAAACAATGGTCAATCATGGCTACGGAAGCTCTATGTGTCTTGTGTTCATGTAAAAAGGAGAAGAAAAAAGAAAGAAAAGACTATTGCTTACCCATTCCTGGGTGTCATGAAGAGGACAGTATGGGCTGTTTGTCCTTCAATGTCCTTCTCTGGCAATGTCAGGCAAAATCAATTGTTTATGAATGCTTTATTGTATCGTTAAATTTAGGTGTTGCAAACTCAACATGAGACTAGAACATGTCTTCAGATAGTATGATTTGTCATTTTAGGGAACTGTTATGCTGTGTTTGACAACACGATGACTCCTTTGCTTCTGAGCGCTCCCATGGCACATACCGATAATGGCATGGTATGACATCTGCTATGACATGTTAATGACACGGTTATGTCAGTCTTATGACGGGGTTCAAGGAAAAGCATAATTGACTACATGTGTGCTTCATCATGTCATGAAGGTGGTGGGGTCTGGTGGTCTTGGGTTCTCGGCTTCTGTAAGGTTGTGAGTAAGATTTCAGGGGCGGCCAACATTTTTGCCCTCAGCAAGGCACTTAACCCCCAGGGGGAATGTCCTTGTAGTTGGCTCCCTGTAAGTCACACTGGGTAACAGCGTCTGATAAAGGACAATGGAATGGGATGGAATGGATGTGATCCAGTTGGAAGGTGACTCTAGAACACATCTGGCACAGGTCAGAGGTCATGCCAAGCTCGGCAAGATTCCATTCCAATCCCGACTCCTCCTCCTCTGAATGCTCTTGGAAGAAAGTTTCCGAAATAACATTACTGAATAAGAGTGAAAATGTTTTAGAGAACAGAACTAATTAATTCCCCCCATACCATCATGTTATGAAGAGCAACTTTATTTCTTTTTCACCGTCTCAGTCTAGTGATGTTTTTGTTTATTTCCTCAGCTTTATTATGTGGGCCTGCTGAGTTGGCCCGGGCTGAATTTCATCAGGAAAAATAAAGAACAAATGCACTCACTGAGTAATAATGTTTTCAGTTCATTGTGGCCAACAGAAATATATAAGAATGTGGCAGAGCAATGCAAGATTATTGTGACTGTTCTGGATTCTGGTAAGATAAGATAAGAAGGAATTTAGCTTAGCCTCAATGTTGCAGCGATAAATGCATATACAAAAGATAGCACTTGCGCCATCATAACACAGCCACTTGCCATACATACATACTGGATGTAAACACCTAAAATATCATGTTGCATACCCTGTCAACTCTCTATTTTAATCAGCACCACGAGAACACTGGAACTCTAATGTTTTGGTTATATATACTGTATGTGTGTGTGTGTGTGTGTGTGTGTGTGTGTGTGTGTGTGTGAGAGAGAGAGCGAGAGAGAGAGAGAGAGAGAAAGAGATGACAGCGTACAGAGAATAACAGACATGGGTTAACTAAAGAAAGTATATATATATGAGTGTGTGTGTGTGTGTGTGAGAGAGAGAGAGACAGAGAAAGAGCGAGAGAGAGATGATGACACAGAGGATAACACACATGGGCAAACTAAAGGAAGTAGATATGTGTGTGTGTGTGTGTGTGTGTATGTCTGTGTGAGAGAGACAGAGAGAAAGATATAGAGATGACGACACAAAGAGGATAAATGGGTAAACTAAATGATGTGTGTGAGAGAGTGAGATGATGGCACACACAGAGGTCACACACATGGGTAAACTAAAGGAAGTAGATATATGTGTGTGCCCAAACAAAACTCTGGGAATTTGCCCTTTTCTTCCTCCTGCACTTTTCAGTCACTAGCTCCTTGTCTTTCATTGTTTTTATTTATCTCCTTTGTTTTCTCTCATTAATCTCTAATCACTTTCTTTCTTTCTCCCTGATTTCTTTCTCTCCTTTCTTTCCTTGATTCTGTCTCTCCTCTCCTCCTCTTCCTTGAATCATGGCAACCAGTCAGAGTTTCTCTCTGCAATGTTCTCAGCTGCTGTTCATGCCCAGAATGACGGCCAAGGAAAAGAAAGATTTGTGCCCTAACTGCACGCAAACACACAGACACACACGCACGCACTGACGCATGCACACACAGACGCACGCACGCATGCATGCACGCACAAATGCACGCCAAACGCACACACACTCTGAAGCACATGTACACAAGTACACATGCGTGCACTTGTACACACAAACTCACACACAAATATCTTGCACATTCT
>NC_137922.1:38130990-38163490 GCF_963457725.1 Sprattus sprattus | reverse complement strand
AAACCTCTACCAGATACACAACATCATTCTTTATCAGCATGTGAGCATCCTGGGTATTTAACCCATGGTCTAGATCTCACTGGCCCCAGCTTTAACCCATGGTCTAGATCTCACTGGCCCCAGCTTTAACCCATGGTCTAGATCTCACTGGCCCCAGCTTTAACCCATGGTCTAGATCTCACTGGCCCCAGCTTTAACCCATGGTCTAGATCTCACTGGCCCCAGCTTTAACCCATGGTCTAGATCTCACTGGCCCCAGCTTTAACCCATGGTCTAGATCTCACTGGCCCCAGCTTTAACCCATGGTCTAGATCTCACTGGCCCCAGCTTTAACCCATGGTCTAGATCTCACTGGCCCCAGCTTTAACCCATGGTCTAGATCTCACTGGCCCCAGCTTTAAGCCATGGTCTAGATCTCACTGGCCCCAGCTTTAACCCATGGTCTAGATCTCACTGGCCCCAGCTTTAACCCATGGTCTAGATCTCACTGGCCCCAGCTTTAACCCATGGTCATGGTCTTATTGTCCCCTGCTCTACCAACTGAGCGATAGGAATTCACAAACGCATACGCAGACACACCTAATTTTAGTATCACCTAAAACTAAATTCCATACAGTTCAAAGGTCATGAGTTAAAAGGTCATGTGTTTGAGGTGTGAGGTTTGATTTTTTTTTTTTGCTGTTTTCCTGAATTTCAATTTCAATTCCACTCAACTGCA
This sequence comes from Sprattus sprattus, assembly GCF_963457725.1. Lineage (NCBI taxonomy): Eukaryota > Metazoa > Chordata > Actinopteri > Clupeiformes > Clupeidae > Sprattus > Sprattus sprattus. The sequence goes on along the minus strand of NC_137922.1, from coordinate 38,162,772 downwards.
TTCATTTATATAGTGCAATTAGAAATGGACATTGTCCCTCTATAGACCCTTAATAGAGGAATAAAACCCCATAGAGCAAGATTTTATCAGTAAAATGTTGTTGTTATTTTGACTAAGCACTCACTTAGTGGCACACCTAAAAATCTAACAAGTGCTTTGTCACATTTCTTCGTCACCTTGGGTGAGGATGAACCTACGTCAGCATCTTCTGTGCACTTGAGTGGGTGGTGAGCTTGCCTTGAGGATGTGTGATGCCACATGATCTATTCAGCGGTTATTATGGATAAATGAGAGGAATGTGGAGTTTACTGCTGGAAAGGGGAGGTGTGGAAGACGAACAGGGAAGGGACATACTGTATCTGCTCCAAGCCTCCTATCTTGTCCAAACATTTGATCCAAAGCAACTCTTTCTGTTGGCTTTCTCTGTTTTTTTTTTAATGATATGGCCTGTTTGGCAGTCAATTGATGTTCATTTGAAATATCTTTTACAGTACTTACAGGGAATCTTTCAAAGTAGATTTATCTCAAGGTAAGATAGATACAGATAAAAGATGATTGCCAAAATATCATGTTGTATGGAAGCCAGAATGCAAATAACCTCACTTTCAAGGGTAATACTGCTATATACATTATTGACTTGAACCACTACACTACCCACTGCATAAATTAATTATCCTATGAGATGTGGCATCTGCAATTACAGTAAGACTTACAGGTGGCAAATAATATTGGATGAGTACTTCTGAAAGAAATGACTAGAAGTGTCCTGGGTCTTTCTAGTGACACCTTTTCCTCCTCAGACAAAAGGTGTTGACTGGCAGATGTGCCCTATCTTTGATGGTGGACTTTCAGATAACTGGCTCCAAAGGAATGTGCCAAATTTAAAAAAAAAAATACCGTCATTATTCCAAATTCCGTGACAATGGGTGCTCCATCACTGCCTGAGCCAGAGAGAGAGGGACGCCTTGAGGCCCTCCATTGTTCTTCACATACCAGATAAGCACTCTCCGTCCTGCAGCTCTGTCAAAAGCCTTTCAATACAACCCATGTCCACCCACTGCCATTACTTCAGCTTCTATAAATAACCCAGCAGAGTCAAAAAAAGCAAAAAGCATGTCAGTCTGACAGGGAGGGCTAAGCCGTCAATAACTAAAACTTCTCAATTTTGTATTTTATGGTGTTGTGCCTTTTATTTTCGGCAAGGTCTAATTGTTTTTCTGTAGTGTCATGTGTATTGCTGGTCGTGGTGTGAAACAGAGGCCATCCTTTTTTAAATGTAATGATACATGATAATGATACACTCATGTATGTAAGGACTGTGTAATATTGCAACCTACCTCAGGTATTTGTACTTGTACTTGACAGTTCTTATTCTTACTTATTGGGACTTCTCAATGATTATATACTTAATGTCTTCTTGTGTTGTTATATGTCAATTGCCCTCATGGCAATTTCGTTGTATGCAAAGCTATATATGCATTGACAATAAAGGCTTTCTATTTCAATTTTGAATTCAAAGAGTATACTAGCAGTTATAACTCGGGGAAAGTGGCAAAGTGAACATCAATCCCACTTGAATGGTTGTGATAGAGAGTAGAGATTGCTAGATATTACATTCCCACACATTTCCTCAGATAAAACAAGGCCTTATTGGCATGAGAGAAGTATTTCTTTGTTGCCAAAGCTGTTCCAAGACTAAACAATTGTTGATGATGTATTGAAATAAAAAAGAATGAAAAGAGTGTGTGTGTGTGTGTGTGTGTGTGTGTGTGTGTGTGTGTCTCTGGTACACATGGACCCAATTCACTGACCAAATGACACCACTCCACCCCTCAGGGCCGGTGGTGTCACGTCAGAATTCTCTTAAGTTTCTCAATCGGTCGCTTTCAGTCATGTAAGGTCATATTTAAGTTCTGTAAAATGGATAGGTACAGCTTGTGAATTAGTCTGCATGACTTCAGGACGTTCTACCCTGCAGTCCAAACCTTTTGACCAAAGGGGGCAAGCAGGGATAGTTCTTAACTCTGATGGTGAAATGAGTTCATCGAGGTTGAAACTTTGGCCAGGAACATTCAAGCTTCTCTCCAGCTTGTAAAAGTCCAGGACATGCTGACTTGGTCCTGAGTCAACACTGACATGTGCTTTCAACCCTCCGGTTTAAAATTGAAAAAAATTAAAAATAAACACATCAAGTCCCAAGCTTGGCTGTGGTCATCATACCACTCTTAAGTCGCTATAAAAGACAGGCTAGTTAACTAAAACATTAAACGCCGTTTCAGACCGTTCGCGCTCTTGTTTCAGAAGCAGGGCTGCCAGCAAACGTACGTCCCTCTTTGCTAATCCAGGCTCATAAACATATCAAACCATAAAGTACGACAGTATTAGCCTCCGTTCCAACACCTTAATATCTCTGTGACAGCATGAGTCATTCTGCAAGGATCAGGACCTCCCTTGCTGAAGGTGCCAGCGTTATCCGAGCCACGCTCTCCCCATCCAGAACTTGGCTCCCGCTTCTGTCTGCAGATGCTTGGGTTACAGCAGGGAATGTCAGTCCCACTCACTAGATTGAGACAGGTAGCCCGATATGGTTAAGGGTCTAGACAAGAGACGGGAAATCTTGTGTAGGCTGCACTAGTCCAAAGAGCAAGTGGCGTAATCACTGTTGTGACTGAGTACTTTAATTAGTCACCATCACATGGTAATTACTGCATTGAAAGAGACTCTAGTTGAGGCAGAATTGGGATCAAGTGAAGGCCTACTGCAGGAGGGGGAAGCAGGGCTCAGTCTTTAAGCATGCTCAACAAAACAGGCTAACACAGCTGCGGTGGGCCCCAAAAACACTACAGAATGCTTCAAAGTGAAACCATTATGGTCTGTTCAACAGAATGTCATGTAATGTTTATTTCCGTTCGTTCAAATCAAATAATCAAAGAAAAAATGCCAATATTCGCTCCTTTTTCGCCCTCTACTTCTTCCCTGTAATTTGCTCTCTCTTTCTCTTTCTCTTAGTCGCTTTTTGGACCAACTTCAGCCACCTCTGAGTTGGGTTCTCAGAAACTCAATGTTTCTTCCTCTTAAAAAGAGTCACTGTTCACTGCCTTGGATGCTCATGTGCCTGCTCCCAGATGTTTAGTCCTTGGTCTCTGTGAAGAGCTCTTATGTAAATGTATAATGGTGCCACCTAAATGAGTAAAACTGAATTGAATTAACAACTGTGAAGTAATAGAAGCAGGTCCCAACAATATTGGCAAATTAATTAAAGCCCTGTACAATAATTCAGACATTATCTGTGTAGTCATTTTGTAATCTATGGTGTTATCTTAACACATTGACTTCAAACCTCAGGTGAAGTTATTCTCTAACCCATGCATTCTTGGTTCTGCAGTGGGCAGCCGTGGCCTACTGGTTAGGGTTTCAGGCTGGAAACCGTAGGGTGGCCAGTTCGATCCTCGACCAGTAGGAAAAATGTGGGTGGGGGAAGTGGTAGACCACTGCTCTCCCATGCCCACATCCACAGCTGAAGTGCCCTTGAGCAAGGCACCTAACTCCTGATGACTGCTCCCTGGCCACCGCCAAAGGCAGCTCACTGCTCCGGGTTAGTGTGTAACCTCACTTCACTGTGTGTGTGTGTGTGTGTGTGTCACTTCCCTGGATGGGATAAATGCAGAGGTGGAGTTCAGAGTGTGTGTGTCTACACCACCTCTGCCATAGAGAGGACTTTTTTTTCCCAGTGTCTGTCATCTCTTCCAGCTCTGCCACCCTGTTTGAGCTATCAGCATTCTACCTGTCCTGCACTGATTTCAATAAGGAGTGCTTGAAGCAGAGAGATAGACAGGAGATTATCATGACATGAGGGACCTTGCAGCAACACTGAGAGCTCCAACATAAGTACATGGCCACTCGTTTGGAAAGCCAGTGATACTGATGACTGTGATCACTGTAAATAATACTTTACTGAAGTTCTCCTCATAATGACAGGGAACACATGTGTTGAGATCCTCCAACTGGTTATGTGAGAGCATTGTTCTGTTTTGTTGATACATAAACTCAATTGTAAGAGACTCAACTTTTCCGGTAGGTAAGAATGAGGGGTCTACCACGTATTCATTTCAGACTGACATTAAATAGGTCTCTTACGCCCTCTTCTGGAAGAATCTACACTAATATAAGGTTACAACTCCAAGATGTTCCCATAATTCATAAAAACCTTACCTCAACATCGTAACAAACATAGGGCAGACCGGGTACAGTGGTTACCAGGGGACAGCTGTAACATGCCAGTTGTAACATCTAGCATGCTACGTTCAACTTTTTAGCTTGTGTCTCAATCTCTGTCAGACGTTATAGACATAAGTCGTTTGAGGGGCAAATTTGTAACCTTTAAGTTTTGCACAAGATTACTGCACAATTGATGCGTTTTGATAGGAGCACAACTAACAGGTGGTTGTCATCCGTGACTTCCGATCTAGATGGTAGCATCATTATTAGCTGCCTTCAATGTGTTTAATTTCCATTATCTCATCAAATATTAACCGCGGTCGGCTGGGGAAAATTGTAACCCGTATTACATACTATTGTTTGATACAATTACAACAGATAGCTAGCTAGCCATACTTGCGAAAATGTAACACCTTTGGGCTGTACGCGACTATCACTGGCATTTAGAAAACAAACGCTGTAAAAACTACAACTTTAAGAAAAACCCTTATCAGCCACTATTATATAATGCATAGCTGTTGACATTAGTAGACGCAGTACATTTTTAACCCTTCAAACTGGCATGTTACAATTGTTCGTATTACAAAAGCTGTCCCGACACAATACAACTGTTCCCAATGGCACACACTGCATTTACATGACAATTACAGAAAATACAGGCACACGAGCATTTTTAATTAGTGAAGTAAATATAGAAACGATATATCAGCGATGTCTCTGAGATTATATTAGGGAATTACATAGCCTACTGCCCTTGCCTTATAACCAGAATGCAATTCTGACAAAACGTTTATGAGTTAATTCTCAAAGAAACTGGGTATCTGTATTCATGTAGGCTATAATGCTAAATCAATCTTACTCCTGGACTCAATCTCATTGGGTTTATTTGTAATGCTAAATCCATATACTCCTGGAATCAATCTCATTGGGTTTATTTATAATGCTAAATCAATCTGGACTCTTCTACTTCTGTGAACCACTCTATTAATATGATTAACACATCTGTTTATTATCCTCTGTCTGTGTGTGTCTATCTCTCTTTCCCTCTCTTTGCCCATCTTCTCATTTAGCTATAGGCCTACATTGTGCATATATTTTGCAGAGGAAGTACCTTTTATTCTTTATTTGACAAATGTTATGTATGTTATGTTCAACAAAAATCTCTATCTTAATCTCTATCTTCATGACTTTCTTCCTTTGAGTGTGAGAGAATAAGATAGACAGAGAGAGCGAGACCAAGAAGTGGCAACACAGGGGAGTGGAGACTGCTGGAGATTTGGCCATACATTTTCTGGTTGATTAGCTGACCTGACCCCGCCTGGGATGACTTATTTTCTTGGAATATCATGAACAAACAGAACAGACAGAACGGTTATATAATGTGGTGAGTTAAATGCACCAGTGAACGCACTGTAGATTTTCCAGTGGCAATTCTTTGACAGCCTCTGATTAACCTTGAATTACGGCCACCGACTCACGCAAAAGTTAAATTTGCATAACTATCACCACTGGTGAATGGTATTGTTCAAACTGACTTTAAGTCAAACAAAATTCCACGAAATAAATGTCTCATTCATCTTGGGATTAAGCGTGAAGTAGCCAGGTCTGTTTTGCTGGGTTAGGTTGAATTCCAGGAAAGGCACTATAAATCTGGTTCAGCGTAGAGCGAAGGCGAGCACCAACCCCTCTCTTACGTCGAACTCGCCGTATCCAAGTCCGTAACTACAAACCTCATCAAACAACATGGCGCCAGCATGCAGCTGGCCTGCACATACGAACGCCAGGGCACTTTTTTTCTATAGAACATTAGCGGACAAGTAACTATTGTAACGCAGCATCGCGCAGACTACACGAACTTTTTTCGTCTTGTTGAACGACGACGGATTTGTCCTCCGAGCGCACAGCATCCGGATCAACTTACAAGAAGGGCTACTTTGGAAAACTCACCTGCTTACGCTACTATAAAGTACACATCGTTCTGAATTTGCGTTTCTTGGACCGTTATGCATCACTCAAGCAGTGCCTTGGTGAAATTCAAAGTAAAGTGAGACGACTTCGTTCTCTGTATACACATATAAAGCGTACTAGTATATACTTTTTTTGGGGAAAATGCCAAGTGACTGCTTTCGAAATAAGACATTTGAAAGGACGAAATGCATCTAAACATGAGTGAGAACAACTCCCCAGTGGACGACAGGGAACGAGACAGGCTTCCGCCTATTTTTAATCATGTAAGTACAAAAATATTGGGCCTAATATACAGTAACTGCATTTAACTTGAAGAACCATACGTTGTTGTTGTTTTTTTACTTAAGAATATTTCCCCTGTAAAACAAAACATACAATAGTTATTTTTCCGTCTGTCAAACATTTAGTCGTCATTGCCATGTAATTTCCTAGTGCTTAAGAAAATAATTGTATTTAAATATATGAGAAGATTTATTTTCCCAGTTCTTCACAGCTATGTCTTTTGTTTTCCTATTTTGATATGAACAAACATTTTCTCTCTAATATTAATATTAAATACAGTATTAGTCACTGACAAAAATAAAAAGTTACAATTTTTTTTTAACTCGGACAAAAAGACGTTGACATGTAGCACTGTTGTCCCACTATAACAGCCTAGCTGTATCGCTCATTATTTTTGCTCTCCCAAAGCAGTGGTGTAGCCTATAAGGTGAAAATGACTTCCAGTAGGATGACAGAGCATCCTCTTAGATGCATTCAGTAGCAGCCTACTAGAGAGGTTAACTTTGACTTAAGGTCTTGTAGCCAATTAAAGGCACAGTCCACGATTCTGGCCAAAGGTTGATGACTTGATGTCAAGTAGTTATTTGGGGTCTTGTAGTCTCTGTAGCAACTCATTAGAAACGTACAGAATCACTAAACTGATAGCAGTAGAGAGGCAAGCACAGCGGAAAAATCCCCATTGCTCTCCACCACAGTGATTTGTATTTCAATGACAGGGTTTGGAGCGTGGATCCAAGCAGCCGTGTGCCTCCTATGGAAACTTCTTCTCCTCCGTGAGTCAGAAGAGAGAAGCAGCTGGCCACGGGCTGTCTCTGCCCATCATCCTACCAGCCATCAGACACGGTTGGTCCTGCACGCACAGAATACACTGAGCTGAGTCTGGGCCCACTGAGGCCACATGTCCCCAGTCTGGGACAGATACTGAGGAGAGACGGTGTGGACACATGCTGAGGGTGCTTTGATGCTGTTGTGAGAGAGTCACCATATAAAGCCAACGGAGTTCGCAAAATGTTCTTACTATGGGGTTTCGTAGTTGTGGCTTCTGTGCGTCAGCTATAATGACATAATCACCCAAGGAAATTATCTCTGACACTTTATACATTCAAACATTCAAACACACTGGTCGCACCATCACCCACATACAGAGAGAGAGAGAGAGAGAGAGGGAGAGAGAGAGAGAAAGAGAGAGCGGGGGAGAGGGAGCAGACAAATTAATGGGTTCATTATTGCATCCAGACCTAGGGATTTATATAAAATGACACATTCTAAAATGAGATCATCCTGATGACTCAGGTTGTTATTTTTAGTCTTAATCGCATTATTTGGCGTTGTAAGGCCTGGTCAGTACAAAGCTTCAACTTCAAGTTGAAATCATGATATTAAGCTGTCAATGTTTATAACTCTGCCATAACATAATGACAGACCAGCTGCTGGGAAGTAATAAAAAGACATAAAAAATAAGTCTGAGTCAGAGTGTGGGTCAGACCCCAGAATGTGCATGTATGGAATGCTATCTTTCTTTACTTTATACTTGTGTCAAATACTGTGTGTTTTGAAAACGTTTTAATGCTTCTATGAGATGTGTATTGTGGATTGCTGAAACAGGACAATGAAAAGTAGGCGAGCTAGACGGAAATTGAAATGTTGAATCAATTTGCTTCGATGACAATACGGTTTTGTGCATGGCTAAACCATGTTTTGTGCTTGGCTAAGGGCTGAATAATCTCAATTTATGTTAGGGCAGAATTTAGACATATACTGCTGTTTTACAAATTCTGCGTTGTGGAGGAAGAAGACAAAAAAAAACAACAACATAATTGAATTTCAAAGAAAGACCTTGCGCTCTGCTTTGAATTAATGAACTCTTCAAGATGTGTGCTGCTTTTACGGCTGCAGCGACATCAAAAGATGTAGTCAGACACTTATGCCTCAATGGCTTCTACAGATGTGTTGTAGTGCTCACTGCTCTTCAGGTCCAGGCTCCTTACAAGCAGAGGAGACATTTGTTTCTGAGTCTTTGAGTGTTTCTGCTGTCACGATGTCACTGAATGGGGGTGCACAATCCAAGAGGGATCCAAACACATTCTTGTTAGCAATGTGATTTCCTTTTCTTTATTGTTGCCTCATGTGCAAGATATCAGAAGCTTTATAAGCCACCTTCAACAGCACATTTATAAACCAAACTTAAAAAACTATGTTTCCATTCTGTGTTATGGACCATATATTTGGTCATTACAACACTTTTTGTTTTCAGGTTATTATTCGTCTTGGAGTTCCTCTTAATGCCAAAGTTACAATTCACAGTTGTCCTTCTAATGTAAGGATGGATCTATCGCAAAGCTGAATTTTGACATGGAGATGCCTTTGTAGATTTCTCTAAACAGGGCATGTTTTAAAAGGCAGGTTGCTGGTTCAGGTTTCAGAATCTAGAAGTAGCCAGCTGACTAACAAACTTGTCTTGCAGTTAAGGACAATAGCACCGTTGGCACTGATAAATGCTTACTAGCTTGGCATCTGATGCGATGTGTTACTCAGTCCTTCACCTGACCCTAGTATACCAGAAACTTTTAGAATGTATAAACAATTAAAGTTTACCTGCAAAAAAAAACATACCTTTAAAAGCAAAAAAAAAGCTGCTTAACATGGCTTTCAACTTGTCTGGGGTTCAAACTAAAAAGCAGTGGTGAATATTGCTGTCTTTGTGAACTCTGCCCCCACACAGCAGAACTGATTGTCAGTTGATGGTGATTGTTGGCTGCCAGCAGTTATTGACAGATTGCTGCAATCACTGTCGGGCCCAGCGGCGTTTAAAAGAAGCAAAGTGGTCAGTCGGATGATGGTAATTGTCATCTTTGCTCAGACAGAAGGTCACTCAAGATTTGCCTCCCATCAGAACCCAATTACATTAAGTTACCTCATGGTTATGTCCGTTTTAAAGCTAAATACACCCCTTTGCACAGTGTAAACAGAAGCTTTCAAATTGACCTTTGAAAGGCTTTTGAGGTTGCCTTGAAGTCGTTCTGTTTTGTTGTGATGAGCCAAATGACCTCATTCAGGTCATGGTTGATTTGCTCTGTTAAAGCCTTTACGAGGTCTCTTCAAAGGAGACCCGAGTAGGTTTACATAGCTGTGGTTAACTATGTTGGGATTCAATGGTGACTTCCATTCTGAAAGAAACAAATAGTTCTGGATGCATATACAGGGTCTACTTCTTCTGTAGTAGTGTTCCGAGTGTGAAGAGCACCAAGGTCATGGGTTGGATACCCACTGGACCCATACAAACTGATAAACATGTGTATCTGTGATGTATCTGTAAGTCACTTTGTCTGCAGAAGGACTGAAAGCTGGTATAAAGCTGATGATAGCTACATTATATTGACACCATTTTTGCGTTGTTTGGGTGGGTGGGGTGTAGCAAGAGGAGCCCGTCTGATCTGTGCGGGCGTCAAGCAGAAGCATCGCATCTCCCTGGACATTCTGCCCCCCGAAGTTAGAGCCCGCTTCGCCTGCGACCCCATCATCCCTCTACGCACCAAAACAACCAAAGAGTTTCAGTGAGTAAACACCATTGCTGATTTATATCCGTTAAATGGCTTCCAGATATATAATTCATGTGTACGTCAGTTTACAATTGAAGGCGTGAACAATTAAGTTAAGTTGGGTTTTAATTGATGTTGTACCTTTTTGGGATATATTTTTTTGATTTATATGTGGTGAATATAGACATCATGTCACTGCTTGTCAAAGTGTGTAAACTTTAATCACATCTGTGATGATCATTCCCAACTATTGGAGACTTACGTCCTCTTTTCTGTTGTCACTGCAGGGAAGATATTGAGAAGGCCACCTTCTCAGGTGACTGGAAGCACGTCCATGATTTTTACTTGACCACGTTCGACTCCTTTTTGGAACTCAATGCTGCCTTTAAGGTTTGGATCATGTCTCTGTTCCCATTCAGTTGTTTTTTACCTGTTAGATCAGCGCTAAGGCCGGCACCAAATCAGCCACTGATCCAACCAATCCAATCAAAATGTGATGCCAGTAACTACAACTAATTATTATGACATCACACACACACACACACACACACACACATGAACATGTACACACACGACTGGTTTCAAACACTGAGCTTCAGAAGTCATAACAATGGTCATTCAGAAGCCGTCGGGCTGAGGCTGCAGTGTTAGTGTATTTACTTTTGTACCTGAGGAAAAAAAGGACATGCTTTTTGGAGCCGGAGAGAGGGGAAAACCGACTGGCACTTACAAGTTCCCAAATGAATGAATGGACTCTTTCAGTGTGCCGTGAATACGAGCACCTGTGACTGCCCGTGCCCTATAGAAGGTGCTATTCAGAACAAACAGGGGCAGACTTTCTGGGGTCTGGCTGGTTGATTTTTCTTTCCCATTTTTTCCTCTCCCCTCCTCCCCCCCTTCTAGCAGGAGTAGTCGGAAAACACACTGCACAGCATTGCAAGTGACTGTCATTCGGTGAAGTCATTCGGCAATGTAATGAGTGCTTTTCTCTGACTTGACATGCAGAGAAGTTACTCAGTTTCCTGACACAGTCACTGCTGTGTAAGGCTGAGAACTAGAAAAACAAAACAAAAAAACGAGGCATTTCAGAGCTGTTTTTGCAATCGTGCAATAAGGAAACTGGAGACTCGACTGCGCTTCTTGGTCCGGATATTAATATGGCTTCTTTTCTACCAGACAATGTTGATTGGCCAAGTGTTTGGCCAATCTCCTTCTCATCTGTTTCAGCCATTTCTCTCTCCAACGCCTGCAGCGGTTTCTTTGGTGGCCCAGCACAATAGGGAATTGTTATGAATTGGACTCATTATGCAGTCTTGTCAGTAAAAAAAAAGAAGAGAAGGTTTTTAAACCTTGAAACACATGCTCCATTCTCTTTCTTCTCTCTTTCTTTCTTTCTCACTATCTTTTCCTGTTTTTCAGAAAGAGGCGAATGCTCCGTTTAACACAACCGAAGACTCAGGAATTAACACCAAATTTGTCAACGCTGTTTACGATGCCATACTCCACACAGTATGTTCCAAAGCCATTTCTCTCCTGCAGACATAATTCATTGCTCCAAGTGGCCATTGTTTTTATAGTGCCAGTAACTGCCACAATTTCCCGATAAAGTTTGTCCTTTTACTTTTTTTTTTTTTTACAGCCGCCTGAAACACAGAAGGCTGTGTTAAAGGGGATCATTAATAGCTTATTAAGAGAATGGAAAGGGTGAGTGACTTTGTTTACTTTAGAGACATTTTCTTTTCATTAACTTGTTGTTCTGGTTAAAACAAACTGGAGAGAGAACACTAATTAAAGCATGTCTTTTTTTTTTAAATGCATCTGAGCATCAGTCAGTTTACATGTTCATGAATGTGCCTTTGTTAAGGTTGCATTTTCCTGTTGTCTCACCAGGCCCCGGACAAAAAATGACCTGCGGGCCTATTTTGTTCTCGTTCAGGTAAAGCAGCTGCATCTCATTCGTTTACACAAAGCCTACCTCTGTGCTCCAGACCCATAATGTTTTGCTTGTTTACCCCTTCATTATTTACCCTTGCCATTACCCCACCCCCACCCCCTCTTTCCTCCCTGTAATAGCAGGTTGTATCGTAATCCCCTGACTTCTACCAGATAGCCACCTTCAAGCAACAAATAGCGAAATAACTCGTTACCTAACCATGCCAACATATGGAACTTTTCAGTAATAGGCAGCAATTTCCTCTGTGCAAGAAGAGAGGAGGTGGGGGGGGGGGGACGCTTATCAGTATGCTGGGCTCAGGGGTGGTACTGTGGGATGCAGTGAAGCACATGTGGAACAGGATCATGCTAATCTGCCTCAGAAAGGTCCCCTTATGGCTGAAGACAGAGAGGTGAAGATTGGAGTGGAGAGAGAGAGAGGCGTGCTCCGTGTTTGGAAGAGGAAGCTTGAAAGAGGGAGAAGTAGAGAGGAGTAGAGTGAAAGAGTGGTAGAGGAAGGAGGAGAAAGGAATAGAGTGAAAGAGAGGGAGAGGGAGCAGACAATCCCATTATGTTTGAAGAGGGGGAGGAGAGACAGAGTGGTTGGAAATCAGAGTGTGGGTAAAGGGAGTGAAAGAGAAAGATGAAGGGAAAGAGAGAGAGAGGGAGAGGCTGAGAAAGAGCAAGTAGAAGTGACCGAATCGAAACGACCGGAAGTTTCTTCATCTGCCTCTGCCCCCCCCCCCCACCCCCTCATTCACACATGGCCCATTGACTCCCGTCTGGGTGGTTGCCGGCGGCAGTGCTCTGTCGTCGAGGGCGATGTAACGCCACCCCAGTGTTTACTTCATACATGACCAACCAAAGGCCTTGCAGCACTGCCGGCCAAATATGGATGGGCCACCATGCTGGAGTCTGGGATGGGGGGAGAAAGGAAGAGTGAAGGGAAGAGAGAGGCTTTTTCTTTCTCTTTTACTTTTTCAAGTCTCCACGTCTGTCTCTTTTCCTCTTTCTTGTCTATGTGATTTTCTTTCACCTCTGTCGATTTCAGAATATTTGTCTTCATTCATCATCTCTCTTTCTCTCCTGCTCTCTCCTCTCTCTGTCTCTTTCTTTCCCTTTCTCCTTCTCTCGTTCAGGCCCAGTCCTGACTTTGTGATGAGCTAGTGCACCTACACCATATCAAAACCAGATCTGCTCCAGACTTCTTTTGTACCTCTTTATCCCCCTTTCCCTCCATCTCACCTGCCTACCCCTCTCTCACATACCCCTCTCCCCCTCTCTCACCTTCCTCCCCCTCTCCCTCCTTCTCATCGCCCTCCCCCTCTCTCTCATACCCCTCTCCCCCTCTCTCACCTTCCTTCCCCCTCTCTCATCCCTCTCTCCCTTTCGCTCCTCTCCAGTCGTAGTGGTAATTTTCATGTCTGTCCTTAAAGGGAGCTTAAGGTGCTTCAGATGCGTGCGGCTCTGAGGCTGTGCACTGAACCCTGCCTCGTGCCTCGTGCCTCGTGCCTCCACTGCTAGGGTTCAGACTTAGACTGGCTCCGTTTCTGGGCTCCTGGTGAGCTCCCTGACCTACATTTGAGAGAGCGGCAGACGCAGCCGAGGAGGGGATCCAGGGCCAATTATCTATCTGCCCCTCCGTTAGTGTCAGTTAGCCTTCAGCCAGAGTTGTTTGCCTTTCAAACCCCCCCCCCCCCACACACACACACACACACACACACACACACATGTACACAGATATACACTTACACACAGAGATGTACACACACAATCTCAAGCACATACAGTACATACTCACACATTTACACAGAAATACACACACATACACACCCAGATACACAAACACACACAAACACACACACACACACACACACACACACACACACACACACACACACACAAGGCAGCAGGAACAGATGAGGTCATGCTGGAGTGGTAACGCTGGTTTCCGTGGCGATGCCAGCCTTTATTGGAAGTCAGACATCGTGTGCTCTCGCTCTCCTGACCAAACTTATATTTCCTTTTCTCTCTCTCTCCCTCCTTTCTCTCCCCCTCCCCCCTACTCTTTTTTTCTCCCTCCCTCCCTGTTTTTCTTTCCTCATCTCGGGTATATGTTTTTAATGACCTGTGCCAGTGTACCAGCACGGCCATATATGTCATCTCTGAACATTCAGACACTTAGACAGGCAGGATAGGAAAGCTCAATAAGTAGGATAATATTTCCTTCTTTTAATCCAGTCTTTGTCTCTTGTGGATCATATATTTGCATGTAAAACTATGGCCTCACTCTTTGTTAGAGCACCATACTATGTCATTATGGCAATGTCACGCATCATCCAGATGACTTGGCTGCCATCTTTTGTGGCGAAACCCACAGTTTATCAAGACGGCCACATCAGACTTGTTAACCTTGAACAAGGCGGATCCGTTCATCACTGCTTTAACCTTTTATTTCTCTCGTTGTTGTTGCAGAACCCGCAGTACACCAGCACTGCAACGTACGTCATCTTCGCACACTTACTGCGAAAGATCAGCTGCCTAGCAGAAGCTGACCACCATTTCCTCATGCACTGGTTCAAGAAGTGAGTCTGTCAGACCAACAATTCTTCCTCCTCCCTCTTGCCTCCTCCTCACTTTTCTTCTTTTCCTCTTTTCACCCTATGAGTCTCCTATCGTTTGCTGAACCCTTCACACATTCAGTCCCTCACTCCCTTACTCACTCAATCCCTCACGCACTCATTTACTTACTCACTTACTCACTCACTCACTCACTCACTCACTCACTCACTCACTCACTCCCTATCCTCGATGTATCACTCACTTACTCACTCTGCCTCTCATATTTGCATGACTTTCATAGCAGCCTGTTCTAAGTTATCCCGCAACCTCAATTTAATCTCAGTCATGTTCCTTTACGCTTTCATTTGAGTCTAGTGTTTTTAAAGTGGACCAGCGGCGTCTTGAGGTGACATAACGGTGGGTCTGAGAGTGACTTGTGTGGCGTGTGTGACTTGATGGAGCACAAAATGGCTGCCTCATTTTCACAACAAACCCGGTGTGCTCTCTCATTCACTCTTTCACTCTCATTCAGTTGAGCACATTTTTTATTTGATTTTTTTCCCCTAGCTTATAGCTAGCTTGGCTTTAAATTAAGTATGTCTTATGATGCCGACACCTCCCTTGAAACCCTTCACCACATCCAGGCTCTCTCGGGCACAATCAGTGACAGTATGTTGCACTAAGGCTTAAGTGTCACTGAGGCTGTGTGTGTTTGGAAGGAAGGCGCTCTGTTCCCGAGTGACTCGGTTTTGAAGAGGGATTAAAGGGGCTCCAGACTCTTCCTCTCCACTGTGTGTGTGTGTGTGTGTGTGTGTGTGTGTGTGTGTGTGTGTGTGTGTGTGGATGGGAATGGATGGGTGGGACGACAGGATGGCGGGCGGTTGTGTGTTTGTGAGAGTGTGTGTGTGAGTGCATGAGGACAGGCCGAGGCTGACGTGATCCCGGTCCTGCACACGCATTGTTTAAACATCTCCATTACATCTGTGCAAAGCTATGTCTGTCTCACTGTGTGCAGAACACAGCACACACACACACACTGACAAACACACACACACTCACTCACAAAAACACAGAGCACAGCCTACACTGTAAATGGATGGCTGTCAGACGTGCTAGAGAGAGCAAGCCCAGCTGGTGTGTGTGTGTGTGTGTGTCTGTGTCTGTGTCTGTATGGATGTGTGTTTGTGTAAGGGGGTTTGTGTGAGTGTCTGTACATATCTATCCCGTTTTGTGTGGCTGTCTTTCTGTGTTTGTGTCTATAAACACAATGTGTAATTGTGTGTGTGTGTGTGTGTGTGTGTGTGTGTGTGTGAGAGTTGTTGTTTACCATAGTTAAGCTTAAAGTGGATTGTTGTTTCCCTCCATCATTACGCCTGTTTGTAGATGTGTATGTAATGTGGACTCCATCTTGAGTTAACTGTCTGTAGATGCACTATCGCATATCTTATGTATCTCTGCAGATGTGTCTATAAAGTGGACTTTATCTTGAATTCATCTGTGTAGAAAAGGAGTCAAATCATGAATGAATCATCTATAGATGTGTAAACAAAGTGGGTGTGAACTGTGTCTTTACATAACCGTCTGTAGATGTGTATGAAATGTGGATCTTCCCTGCTCTTCCTCTTCCTCAGGCTCTCTCCGAAGCGCTTCAAGCAGCTGGTGGAGCGTCTGCAGCTCTTCATCAGCACACGGCTCTTCCCCGCCCGGCCCGAGGAGCTGCCGCCCATGGCCAAGTGCTCCTGGTGGATCCCCTCTGCCACCAAGGTGCTCTCCCTGCTCAGTGAGTGACCCCCTCATAGCTTCCTCCCTTCTCCTCTCTCTCAGTGGAAAACCTGTTTTCAGAGGCTGTGTTTATGTTTTGTTCAAGTTATAATGGACAAGACTTTATGTTATATAGATATAAAACACTGTATATTTTCGTACTAATCGCATCAATAAGAACATCAATAATGCATGGGGAAGAAACAAAAACTATGATGTACTGGCTTTTAGCGATGAATTACATGCTTTCATCTCAACAATTCACAGTACAATCATCTATTTCACTTTCATCCATTTCTGTGCTTGGCTATGACACTACTGGGGCTCTACTGAATTACAGGTGTTCTACTGAATTAGCTGTATTATAAAATGTGTCTACATTGTTCGCCCATTTTCCGTTTCCCAGATTCCATATTGGCTTAGCTCTGAAGCCCTTGCTACCTTGATGTGTTTACTTCTCCTTCGGTGTTTGTCTCTCTATGTCTGGTCTGGTCTGGTTTGGTCTGGTATAAAAGAGATATTTCATGTCTGTGACAGATCTGACTAAGCGGAGATGAAACAAGATCCGAGACTATAAAGATCCTCCCCTTTCCAGTGGTGTTCAAAATGAGAGGCGACTAGCCAGATTTATGAGACAAATGTATCCTATTTCTTCTTCAGTCTGAATATGCTGTCATCTGGTCATATTTTATATAACCATCACAAAGTGTCGTCTCTTCTCAAACAACTAACTCGTTTAGTAGAATCGTGTCTGATAAACAATAAAGAGTGACAATCTCTTAAAACAACTGCAACAACATCAGTATGATCAATTATTTAAATCTCAACCATATTGAGCATCAAATAATGCCTCTTATCTGACCTATGACCTGACCTCCTCTTGTTAGACGCGGCCAACAGCATCGCCACGGCAGCCATCCTCCCTTTTACCGACTTCTATAACCTCACCCTGGACCACACCGACTTCATGGAGGACTTCCGTACCTGGCAGACACACGGCAACTCCAACAGGTAACGTCAGCAATAACCTGTCAGCGATAACACACCATGATACACACACACACACACACACACACTCACACACACACACACACACACACACACACACACACACACACACACACACACACACACACACACACACACACACACACACACACACACACACACACACACACACCTACACTATATTCAGTGTAGATGATTATATTCACCACAGAGAATACATATAATTCTATTATCACCGTCTGAGCCTCTTGGTAATGTTAAGCCTTAAGTGTGATCTAAACTACCACCATGCTCAGGTTCCATGGAGATCTTCTGTAGGTAAAAAAAACCTTCAGCCAAACATTGCCCAGGGCACAAATCTCTCTGTGTCTGAACTCCAGTTAAAGGCAAACCCCCGTTTCTCCATTTGATAGCTCTATCTGTTTAGAGCTCTTTTTTTCTACCACAGTGTCTACCAAGTCACTGTCCAAGTTGCCACTTCATAATTCTGTGTGCGGAGCCGAATAAACACTGAATGTCTCTCTGGTATTTGCTTTGAAGCTAACAGTACCATGTCATGGTTATTGTTTTGTAGTGAGTGAACCATTTCCAGCCTCTTTCATGGCTCCTTCAAAGCTCCTCACTGCATTTCATACCCGCCCTGTTACAGCTGCGTTCGATGCAGGGCTGCCTGCTCCAATCTAAAATCCAGACAGAGGTGGATGCTAGAAGCTTCCACCTGATACAGGCAACCCGACTCTCCTCTGAGACTCGGTCCTGAAATGTAGCCAATTGGGCCTTGAGTTCAGGGGGTGTTCTTTTTTACCAATGTCTTCAATGATTCAAATTCTGATAGTTGTCTTCGTCTGAGCCAATTAGGTCTGGAGTCCACTGGTTGTTGTTTTTGTGCATTTTCAACTTACAGATGTCTTTATTAGGCTCAGTTTTTGCAAGTTCATGAGTCCATGAGTTCTTCTTATCGATGTCTTTTGGTTCACCCTCTGCTAGTAACCCTTTCCCTGCTTGGATGGTTCCTAACAAATGAGGCCTCAATTTCATGTGCTGTTTTTGTCACCGATGACATAAGGTTCACCTTCTGCCAGTTTCCCTTCATCCTTTCTGCCGTGGTGAAGAAAGCCATCCTCCAGAGGGACTCCGAGCAGCAGATGATCAGCATGGCCAGGGTGAGGGGTCATAGTTCAAACGTCACACATGTACTTCCACCCTGACCTCACCTATACAGCCACACCTACAGAAAACAAAAGCTGATAGGACACACATCAAACAGATCAAAACTATTCCGTTTTATTTATTTGTATAGCACCAATAACAATTTAAATTGTCCCAAGGCACTTAACAGAGCCCAAGGCCCGAACCCTGTAGAGCAAGCATGTAGGCCACCAGTCTACAGAAGCAGACCAATCTGCTAGCTCCTGGCCCCGCTCAGTGTGTTGTCTACTTGAATGACTCACAGTGAGTTATAGAGGCTAGGAGAAGGATGGAGAGACTACCTTCCAACAGAGACATGTGCAATTATTTAACTTTCAGCTGCTGAGTGAATGACACCCCCCCATACACACTCACACACACACACACACACTCCCCTTTCTCAACAACTGTTAGAAAAGCTGCAGCTTGTTTGCAAATAGAGCTTGGGAATTTCCTGAGGATAGAGTGACTGCTTTTTCTGCTGCAATCGCCAGGGGACTGTTGAGGGGTATTTACATAAAAAGCTCTCAAGTCCCCAAAAATACACACGCACACACACTCACACAATTATGTACACACAAACATACAGCCACACACACATAGACATATACATACATCAACACACACACACATGGTTACAGGTTCACACACACATTTAAACACACTCTGATGAGGACATAGGTCTGTATACATCCTCTCTGTCCTTCACATACACACGCACACACACACACACATACACACACACACACACACACACACGCACACACACACACACACACACACACACACACACACACACACACACACACACACACACACACTTGCACACACACACACACACAAACACATACCCACTTGCACACACACTCACACACACACACACACACACACACACACACAGATACACACTGCAGCAGACACAAACAAACACTGTCACAATCACACATAGCAAAATGGCGCTCAAACCACTGGAACATAAACAGGGTGTAGCGTGAGAATGGGGCGCCTGATAAGACCCGTCTGTGTGTTCTCTCCCTCTCCACTCTGTTTCTCTCTTTCTCCATCTCTCCCCCTCTCTCTTTTTTCTCCCTTCCTGTATCTGTCTCTCTTTCTCTAAATGTTGCTCTTTAAATGTGCCTTTTCACTCTCTTTCACTCTCTCTCTCCTCATTTCTCCCTCTTTCCTTCTCACCTTTTTTCAATCTCTTCATCTCTATCATTACTTTTCTTTAACTTTGTCTTGCCTTGCCTCACACCCCTCTTTCTTCCATTCTCTGTTTCCCCCTGCTTTTTTCTCTTTCACTTTGCCTATTCCCTCTCTCCCTCCCTCTCTCTCCTGCAAATCTGTACATTTTCTATATGATACATTTCAGCTATTTCCCACTACCCCTCTCTTGATCTCTCTTTATCTTTTCTATCTTTCATTTTGCCTCTTCTTTCTTTCCCTGTCTGTCATTATATCTCTCCATCTATTCTCTCTCTCTAACTTTGCCTCTTCTCTCTGGACAGCAAACACTGGTGGATAAGGTCTCTCGCAGACAGAGAGTGGACATGAGCCTGCTCTTCCTCAACATTAAAGTCAGACGTCTGCAGCTGGTCAGCGACTCTCTGGATGAGGTAATGCCGTCCCGTCTCAACCCCCCAACAAAAAGAGAGTGAGAGAGAGAAAAAGAAGAACAAAATCTCTACTAACTTTTGTCTTAAAATATGCCAGAATTGTGTGATTAAGTGTAGGCTGATGGTGTTTACATCTCTGGAGCCACAGCATTGTTGATGTTATAGTCTTTTCACCAAAAAACAGTGCCTGAGCCTGAGCCTGTGTGTGTGTGTGTGTGTGTGTGTGTGTGTGTGTGTGTGTGTGTGTGTGTGTGTGTGTGTGTGTGTGCGCGTGTGGGTGTGTGTGTGTTTGCGCGCGTGTGTGTGTGTGTGATTTCCCAAGTCTGAGAGAACACTTTTCTTTTCTTTTTTTGCCAAGCCCATGTGCTGTACAGTCTGCTCCGGAAAGTTCTAAGTATGGGTACAGCCTAATTTGGAAAAATGGCTCCACCATAAATGTTCTCTCTCTCCCCGCTTTCCTTTCTTTTCCTTTTTTTTCCCCGTTTTGTCCTCAAAGCTCGCAAGAAAGCGGGCGGACCTGAAGAAAAAACTGAAAGTGACGTTTGTTGGCGAGGCGGGCCTGGACATGGGCGGCTTGACAAAGGAGTGGTTTCTCCTCCTGATTCGACAGATTTTTCACACAGACTACGGTGAGACGCAAAGCCCAAACAGAACCAACCTAGAACAGTCCCAACCAGTAATGAACTAAATAACCAGCTACTTTTCACGTTCAGTCATGACTATAGCAAAGAGATATGAGTTAAAGTTACTGAAATGTTGGCATCTGTTAATGGAGCAACAAGCAGAGCAATAAGCAATGAGCAAAGTCCGTCGTACATGAACTCCTCTTCTCTCCTCACACCTTATTCCATCCCACTGCCCATCCTTTTTCCTTCCTTTTTCTACATTTTTCTCCTTTTTTTACTGGCTACACTAGCCCCTTGGACTGCCTTTCCTTTATTTAAGTATTTATATCACTGTACACTATCCCCACACACACAAGCACAGGACTCTTTGCACTATCCACACATGCACAGGAACACTTTTGCACTACTTTCCACTACTTACAGCCCTGTCACATGTAAAGCACATTGTTATATGTATATGTTATATGTAAACACCCCACCCCCATGTGTACATGTTCTCCCTATGTGTATTGTTTTTGTATTTATTGTGATTTTTGTATTTATTGTTATTCATGTTTGTTTGTAAGTGTAAGCTACTGGATGACCTTAATTTCCCTCGGGATCAATAAAGTATCCATCTATCTATCTATCTATCTATCTATCTATCTATCTATCTATCTATCTATCAACTAAAGCTACCATGTGGCGTGTGAAGGCATCAGTGTTGGGAAAGTTCACTTTCAACATGAACTAGTTCAGTTCATAGTTCACACATTTTAAAATGAACTAGTTCAGGTTATAGTTCATAATTCAAAAAAATTGAACTAAGTTCACAGCTCCAAAAAATGAACTAGTTCAGTTCTTTTTTTCAATATGTTGCGAGCTAAAAAAAATATCTAAATCTCTATATGTCTGCAATACCGCTTTCGGCCTCTATGCAACTTTGTCGCTCTCACACTTGCCAGGCATTGACAGTAAAATAAAGCACACACAGCGATTTGAAACTGTTAAATTACTGGTAAATGTGTGTTTTTCACCTGGAAGTCTCTAGAAATCTGGCACCTTATTGAACGAAATTAAAAAGAGTGAACGTGCCGTTCACAGACACCAGAATGAACGCGTTCACAGTATCGTTCATCAGGCAATAATACAGAACGTTCAGTTCACGTTCGCCAAAATTATGAACGAGTTCAGGTACAACACTGGAAGGCATAATGCTGACCTATCCATGTTTGCGCTTATGCTTATGGTATTAGATTAGCAAAATGATTTTAGCTTTAGTCTTTGCTCTTTGCTCTTTGCTCTTTGCTCTTTGCTCTTTGCTCTTTGCTCTTTGCTCGTTGCCTTGCTTATTGCCTGTTGCCCGTCACTGAACTTAGGGCCTGAGGATTAAAATGCAAACTTAACTGCAAACCACAGTTGAGATCATTGGGAAGTTAGATGATTTTGTATGGACTAGGAACCCCCCATATCATTCAGTCCCCACTACAGAATATGTAATACTATAGAATATTTCCCTGAACACTTCCAGACCCTTCTGCATTTACTGTACAGCCATCTATACACAAAGGTCTGTGTAATCTAATGCTATGACAATAACTGATGGTGCTAATTTTACCTTTGCTACTGCAACTATACTATTCGTGCCGTATAGTATGAGTATTTAAGTAAGTAAGTAAGTATGAGTATTCCTGCAAGCAATTTTCTATTTGTTGAGATGACTTAGTCTGTCTGTAGTTTTTCTGATGGATGATATACGTGGGGTCATTAAATCTCCTGATAGCCTCTATGCATCTACATGTTACTGATTTGTGTTTGTGTATTCCTGGTTCTTCTACTCTTCCCACAATGTCCCACAAGTGACTTTCTGTACATCTTTTGCAGGTATGTTTACGTACATCAAGGAGTCCCAGTATCACTGGTTCAGCAGCTGGAACTGTGACAACTGCTCCGAGTTTCGCCTGGTTGGATCGGTATCCTTTCATTGCCATAAGCAGCTACACTTACACTCATCCATATAAGTCCGTCTGGTCACGTGTCCACTTGTATATAAGGAAAGAGTGTATTTATACGCTCAGAATAGAAAGTCATACGAGTGCATTGGGTGCTTAAAATAGCTCTTAAAGATATCATTTGAAACCATGACGGGGGAACCCGTAGCCGATATATACAATTATATCCCAGCAAGGCTCTCCGCATTCATGCACTTTTGGAAAGGCAGGTCTCCATGCAGTGTCTAGCTCCAGTCTTATTTTCCATTTTCAAGTAAGTCATTACACAAGCTGCATTTTTCAAAAGGACTTTTCATTTATAATTGATTTTATTTATAAACTCTTTTTATTACAGTAGGTACAATGTTAACTGCGTGCCCACATCATAAAGTCTATTGAGGAAATGACCGTTTCTGAAAGCAATTGAGAGAAATAAGAGTGGAGACAGTGGAGCCGTTCGCAGAAAAGGGCTTTAATTACCAGCAGGAAGAGCCTCATTAGTGATGGCCTGTGTTCCGCTGGCATGTGTCACTTCCTTTCTGAGGCGATGGCGCTGAGACGGGTCACACAAACATACACACACACACACACACACACACGCGGGCACGCTTGTACACAGAGATGTGCATATGCTTATGGACATACATACCAATACCCAAACATGCACACATGCATACACACACACACACACACACACACAAACACACCACACAAACACACACACACATATATGCATCTTTGAATCGCATCACACTCAGACTTGGTGGCAGCCAGCATGATATTGTCCTGCCCTCACCCCTCTCTGAATGCAGCCAACACACACACACACACACACACACACACACACACACACACACACACACACACACACACACACACACACACACACACACACACACACATACACACACACACACACATACACACACACACACACACACACACACACACACACACACACACACACACACACACACACACACACATCCCTTTCTGAATACAGCCCTCAGGTAATGGCAGTTCCACACTGCACATGGCTGAGATTACACACGCACTCTCTGTTACACACAAACACACCCACACTCACACAATCAGACACCCACACATACACAAATACAAACTCTCTCTCTCTCTCTCTCTCTCTCTCTCTCTCACACTCACACAGACACACTCACACAGACACACACACACACACACACACACACACACACGTGGCTGCCATTCCGCCCATCTGCCACTGACTAAGGGCCTAGCGGCCCCTCCAGAGGAACAGAGCCGGTCTGTTCCTGTGCACTCAGCTCAGCTCTGCCCGGCACCACAACAAACACTTAGCACCGGGGCCCCGCCAGACCAGAGGGGGAGGGGAGGAGAGGGGAGGGGGGGCGGGGGATAAGCCTGGCAAAAGGGGAGGGGGTTTGTTTTGTCTGGTTCAGAAAGATTGAGGCTGAGTCATTTCTGTTTTGTTTTTTTTCATCGGTGTCGTTGTTATTGTTTTTTTTTCTTCAAACGCATCATTCAAGTCCACGTGGAACCTTTCTGCCCCAGTCGCTCTCAGTCGCTGTGGCCAGCCTCCAAGCCTCCCACCCACCATCTCTTTCGTTTCTCTCAGCGGTTCTGGAACGGCCTCGACATCTATGGATCTGTATTTTCTCTCTCTTTCTTTCCTTCTTACTTTCCTCTCTCCCTCTCCCTGCCCGTCTCTCTTTTTCTCTCTCACACCCCCTCTCCCTCTTGCTCTCTCTGTCTCTAGCTCTCTCTCTCTCTTTCTTTTCTTCCTTCTCCCTCTCTTCCCCTTAGCTGGCTCATATGGACAGCACATGGCGGAGATCAGAAGGAGGAGGGGGAGAAGAAGGAGGAGGAGGAGGAGGAGGAGGAGGGGAGGATGTGTCTTTAGCAGCTGTTAGCACTCAGCACCAACGAGGCCCCCGCTTTTTCAGCACTCCCCTCAGATGTATATTACACCTGCCGGTGGAGTGGAGGGCCGTCTGTGGGTGATAGTGCTACAGAAATACCCCCTCAAGGGCCAACGCTAAAGTGTTACCTCCACCATGTTGCCCCTCTGACTATAACCCCCGCTTAAAACGTCAAGGGTGGTTGTATTTGAGTGAGGAGAGTAAAACGCTGCAACGTTACTAGAGTATCTATTAAAGATGTCGCTCTAACAAGGGAATATACGATGTACCTAAAATGTCAAGAGATGGAATACCGGCCACAAAAACGATATATTCACCACAAAAACGAGACCTCAAAGACAGGCAGGCCAGGACATTGTAATGGATATGCTACATGGTCAAATAGTCCTCCAGGGGGGGTGTGAGCAAGGAAATTATGCCTTTTGGATTCATAACAATTTTACACAAACCACTGAGATATAAAGGTTACACAGGGTAGTCTGTGGATAACGACACCAGACCACGGCTCACAGAACGCCTACGTCTCAGCCAGACTTGATTTGCTGCTGGCAGTGCAGTGACCAACGAACTCATCCCTCACACACTGATTTTGAAAGAATGAGAGAAGTGCAATCAATCTTTTAGCGGACGTGTTCTTTTGAAAGGTGTTGTTTTTAGGCAGAAGTTCTTATGGTCAGTGGTGATTGATGATGACACCTCTGGACACAGCTGTGCACACACACACACACACACACACACACACACACACACACATTCTCTCTCTGCCATACACACACACTTTCTCTTTCTCTCTCACACACACACACACACACACACACACAATCACACACTAGTACTCAAACACACACTCATGCCTTTACACACATATGCACTCACACACACACATTCACACACACACACACACACACACAGACACACATTAACACGCAAACTCACACACAGACACATACACACACATTGACATTTTACACGCATACACACACACAAACCACAAGACCTTGCCCTTAACTCTTTGTGTGTTCAGCTGATGGGCCTGGCCCTGTACAACAGCATTACGCTAGACATCCGCTTCCCCCTCTGCGTCTACAAGAAGCTTCTCAGCCCGCCCATCGTGCCCTGCGACCCGGACGCCCCCGTGGGCACGGCCCCTCTCACCCTGGATGACCTGCAGCAGATCATGCCGGTACGTGTGTGTGTGTGTGTGTGTGTGTGTGTGTGTGTGTGAGTGTGTGTGTGACTGACAAGAGGGGAGGACAGAGAGACAGAGTGAATATGGTTTAATGAGTATTTGTATCCCTGTCTGTGTGTGTGTTTTTGTGTGTGTAGAGGGGAAGACAGAAAGTGCATATATAGCTTAATGGGAGTCAAAATCTCTGTGTGAGTGTCTGTGTGTGTGTGTGTGTGGATGGATGGATGGGGGGGTGTGTCTATGTGAATGTGTAACTGTCTGGGACTGTATTTAAGGGTTTTGTGTGTCTGTCTGTAAGTGTGTTTGCTCACGCTTGGCCAGCCCAGCTGTTGCCAAAGTGATGAGTCACTTCATCTCTTCGCCAGATCTCATACAGCAAGGAGCTTTGTCATCCGGGCCAGATCCCAGACAGGGGCTTACTCCGATGTGGCCCGAAACTGGCCCAGAACTGAGCCTGAGGCCCACTCCTGTCTGGGGTACTTAGAGTAAAGCACTGGGAGACTTAAAGCAGCAGGAAGCAGTTTTGGTCTAAAACTAGCAAGGACTCGGGTCTGGATCACAAAACTACATAGTGTATAGTCTGGGTGGCTAACAGGAGTAACCGGCGTGTTTATTTGTTTATCACAAGACCATATACCATCAAAATGAATTGGTAACACTTTATAATAACCCTCCGTAATAAACCATTTATGAAGCATTTGTTCATAGTTTGTTTATCATTTACAAATCGTTACCCCAACATTTACAAACCTTAGTAATGTATTTGTAAATGAGTAGTAATGTATTTATGAACCTGTTTTCTAATGATCTATAAGAGTTTTTTATAAGGACATTAGTTAGCAATTTATAAATGAGTATTAATGTATTTACAAACATTTTTCAAATGCTTTTCTAATGATCTATAATATCATATATAAGGACATGAGTAAGCTGTTTTGAAATGAGTACAGATGTATTTATGAACATGTTTCAAATGATTTTCTAACGATCTAAAAGATCATTTATAAGGACATTAGTAAGCTATTTGTAAACGAGTAGTCATGTGTGTATGAACATTTTTCAAACCATTTTCTAATTATTTATAAGATCATCAATAAGGTATATAATAATGGTCTGCTCACATTTTGTAAATAATTTACAAATGATTAAGCAAGCAAGTTTCAATGAGTTAGTAATGCTTCATAATATCCTTTATAAGGTATGTGCTGATGGTCTGCTCACCATTTATGAGTCATCATGAATAATCTTTGTCATGCATAAGCTATCGTCCAATTCATACGTGAAATAATATATGTGAGCACATGTAACACCTTAGTTTATGCTTAATATAGGTTTTTAGAAACCATTTACTTACCATTAGTAACGTGTTTCGCATGGGTTGATATGAAGTGGGCACTGTCTATACTTTATACGCATTTACAAATGGCCAGTAACTGAGGAACATACTATAGAAACCATTTACTAACCATTAGTAAAGTGTTTTGCATGGGTTAATATAAAGTTGCCACTGTCTATACTTTATAAGCATTTACAAAAGGCCCGTTACTGAGGAACATACACTATAAAAACCATTTACTTATCATTAGTAAAGTGTTATGCATGGGTTGATATAAAGTTGAGACTGTCTATACTTTATAAGCATTTACAAATGGCCTGTTACTGAGGGACATACCATTAGTCAACACTTCTGCAGCAACAACTCCAAAAATGACCTCAAACGTTAGATGGTTAAACATATCAATGACAAAAACACACAACACAGCATCGAGGGAATGGAAATTGGAAAACATTTATTTAAAAAACTACACTAACAATAAATTCACATTTAAACATGCATTCTAATATGCTAAACACAACAGCAACAATGGAACTTTAAATAAGGGGATCAGCTAGTTTTTTTTTTAATTTATTGCCAAAAGTTTGCCAGACTCTTTATATGCTTTTAATTTGGTTACAATGCTTTCGTCCCCCTCTATGGCATCCTTACACCTCTGTGTAAAACTAGAGAGCTCCTCCGTGGAGGAAGAGTCGGAAGAAGAGTCGGATGACGCGTCGGAGGAATCAGGCCCTGACTTGGATGAAGCGCTTGAGTCGGTTTTCTGCGACTGACTTTTCTTCGCCTCTGGTGGACTGCCCTTGTCCTTTTTTCTTGCTGCTACAAACAGACAATGACAGAGGATGATTAGTGGAAAATATAGGCATGTGGGTGGCACACTAGTAAGTGTGATGGTCTTTGGAAGATAGTTTTCTGAGTTCAAACAAGAACAGGTCGATGCAAACGTACATGAGGAAATGACTAGTATGAAACCACTAGTGTCAATCAACAAAAACACGGAGAGTAATGCTAGCAGGAAAATACAATTATGCACTTACATCATCAGTAACGCATACGGCAACACAATGTTAACTTTATGTACTTAGCATTAGAGATTATAAGCACACGGTATTAGACCATGAGGGCACGTATGGGCTGGCACAAAAAGGTTTCAAGTTCCCAAGTGTATTGTCAAATATGGCAAATTGACTTACTCATAGCCAGTTGTTCCCTCAGGAAGTCGCTCTCAAATAGTCATGTCTTTCAGCATCTCCTGCTGCCAGTCCAATTTCTGCCTGGCCATCTCCAGCTCATGGCGCAGTCTAGTTGACGTCAATTGGGCATTAGGAGCGAGTGTGGTCCTAGCTAAATGTTTGGGGGAAAGAATACAACTTTTCAATAAAAATGTTCACACCGCTAATTTCCAATAATCAGGTTAATCATATGCAAATTCAGCGAGAAGGGAAATAGTTTTGTTAGTCTAAGGTGACTAGCTACGAAGTGTAACAGGTGGAACCAACCATAGGCAAGAGTTATATTAAATGAAATGTATTATTTAATTAAAGCTTCAAACAATTATTTCACACTGAAACACTTTCCACCCTGTTCATGACAATATTCTTAACACAGATACCTGTCCTACTCACCGGTGAGTTCTTCTAACTGAAACAAAAGGCACAATAACCAGAACACAAAATATCATTGCCCCGTACCAACATGCACTAAATCCACTGTGTGTTAATAACACTAGCAACATACATTCATAAATGCAATAAACGTATACACATAAATGCAACAAAAGAACGTTTTGTCCATTAAACACATTGCCCAATCAAAATTCAATGTTTTTCACATTCACTATGCTGTTCGTTGCACTGTACTGTTCAACGTTTAGTTCAAAATGGTTGAGCCACGGTCATCAAAGTGTATGGAAATGTTCCACAGATGCATATTACCGTCCCGGACACTTTGCAGCTCAACAACATCAATCAGTAGCGTGGGAGAGGGAGGGAGGGAGAGAGAGAGAGAGAGAGAGAGAGATAGCAAGTGTGCTCCACGCACATCAGGGGCTGTAGTGGTGGAAACGGCTAGCTGTCCTCGTTCGTTGGCGTGGTGTAGTCTCCGATGTTGGCGACGAGCTAGTTTCTAAATATTAATACACTTTGCTAGCTAGCGAGGACATTCCACCTCACACTACAACGTGCTATACTTCTTAGCAGTAACACCGGGCGATCTTCAGAGCTGGTGATGTGAATTCTTGCTTCCTCCACACGGCCACTCTACCGTAGTTCATCCGTAACACGGACACTAACAGACCTAACAAACTTGGAGTTAAACTTGCAATTAACTGACTTATCCTACCGTCACTCTTTCTCAATCACATGTGAGCTATCCGGGCGCCGCCATCTTCTCTCTTAACATTCTCCGTCTGCCCCTTGTCCCGCCCTCTCCGCTCACTCCATTGGCCAGTGCACCAACTTTCCAGTCACTGATTGGCTGGACCTATGGTCAAGTTCTGTGGTGCTATTGGGTGTGGAACAGAGATTGATATCCCAAAGTTATCGCAGGGGCCAATGGAGAGAGCGGAGAGGGCGGGACAAGGGGCAAACGGAGAATGTAATAGAGAAGATGGCGGCGCCCGGATAGCTCACATGTGATTGAGAAAGAGTGACGGTAGGATGAGTCAGTTAATTGCAAGTTTAGCTCGAAGTTTGTTAGGTCTGTTAGTGTCCGTGTTACGGATGTTACAGATGAACTACGGTAGAGTGGTCGTGTGGAGGAAGCAAGAATTTACATCACCAGCTCTGAAGATCGCCCGGTGTTACTGCTAAGAAGTATAGCACGTTGTAGTGTGAGGCGGAATGTCCTCGCTAGCTATCAAAGTGTATTAATATTTAGAAACTAGCTCGTCGCCAACATCGGAGACTACACCACGCCAACGAACGAGGACAGCTAGCCGTTTCCACCACTACAGCCCCTGATGTGCGTGGAGCACGCTTGCTCTCTCTCTCTCTCTCTCTCCCTCCCTCTCCCACGCTACTGATTGATGTTGTGGTAAGTAATACCCTCCCCGTTGTGACTCCACATCGTCAATGAGCTGCAAAGTGTCCGGGACGGTAATATGCATCTTGGGAACATTTCCATACACTTTGATGACCGTGGCTCAACCATTTTGAACTAAACGTTGAACAGAACAGTGCAACGAACAGCATAGTGAATGTGAAAAACATTGAATTTTGATTGTGTAATGTGTTTAATGGACAAAACGTTCTGTTGTTGCATTTATGTATATAAGTTTATTGCATTTATGAATGAATGTTGCTAGTGTTATTAACACACAGTGGATTTAGTGCATGTTGGTACGGGGCAATGATATTTTGTGTTCTGGTTATTGTGCCTTGTTTCAGTTAGAAGAACTCACCGGTGAGTAGGACAGGTATCTGTGTTAAGAATATTGTCATGAACAGGGTGGAAAGTGTTTCAGTGTGAAATAATTGTTTGAAGCTTTAATTAAATAATACATTTCATTTAATATAAATCTTTCCTATGGTTGGTTCCACCTGTTACACTTCGTAGCTAGTAACCTTAGACTAACAAAACTATTTCCCTTCTCGCTGAATTTGCATATGATTAACCTGATTATTGGAAATTAGCGGTGTGAACATTTTTATTGAAAAGTTGTATTCTTTCCCCCAAACATTTAGCTAGGACCACACTCGCTCCTAATGCCCAATTGACGTCAACTAGACTGCGCCATGAGCTGGAGATGGCCAGGCAGAAATTGGACTGGTAGCAGGAGATGCTGAAAGACATGACTATTTGAGAGCGACTTCCTGAGGGAACAACTGGCTATGAGTAAGTCAATTTGCCATATTTGACAATACACTTGGGAACTTGAAACCTTTTTGTGCCAGCCCATACGTGCCCTCATGGTCTAATACCGTGTGCTTATAATCTCTAATGCTAAGTACATAAAGTTAACATTGTGTTGCCGTATGCGTTACTGATGATGTAAGTGCATAATTGTATTTTCCTGCTAGCATTACTCTCCGTGTTTTTGTTGATTGACACTAGTGGTTTCATACTAGTCATTTCCTCACGTACGTTTGCATCGACCTGTTCTTGTTTGAACTCAGAAAACTATCTTCCAAAGACCATCACACTTACTAGTGTGCCACCCACATGCCTATATTTTCCACTAATCATCCTCTGTCATTGTCTGTTTGTAGCAGCAAGAAAAAAGGACAAGGGCAGTCCACCAGAGGCGAAGAAAAGTCAGTCGCAGAAAACCGACTCAAGCGCTTCATCCAAGTCAGGGCCTGATTCCTCCGACGCATCATCCGACTCTTCTTCCGACTCTTCCTCCACGGAGGAGCTCTCTAGTTTTACACAGAGGTGTAAGGATGCCATAGAGGGGGATGAAAGCATTGTAACCAAATTAAAAGCATATAAAGAGTCTGGCAAACTTTTGGCAATAAATAAAAAAAAAACTAGCTGATCCCCTTATTTAAAGTTCCATTGTTGCTGTTGTGTTTAGCATATTAGAATGCATGTTTAAATGTGAATTTATTGTTAGTGTAGTTTTTTAAATAAATGTTTTTCAATTTCCATTCCCTCGATGCTGTGTTGTGTGTTTTTGCCATTGATATGTTTAACAACCTAACGTTTGAGGTCATTTTTGGAGTTGTTGCTGCA
>NC_137922.1:38110990-38125990 GCF_963457725.1 Sprattus sprattus | reverse complement strand
AGGAGAAAACATTTTCCAGTTTGGAAAAAAGTCTTCTTTAGTGAAGCATCTATTTTTTTGTCATTTTTTATTATCATGTAACTCTCAATGTCATATGTGAGGATGGAGTCATAGGTTGCGTGTAGCCAAATACTCTTAACAAGGAAAAAGGCTGGATTGGCTTAATGCTGGCTTGCATAACTTTGCACTGTTGCGTTACTTAAACTTCAGTTTTTTTCTTTTCTGTTTCAGCATAGCCTGCTTTCAGGTCAATACAACCCTTTGGCCATGCTGAACCCAACCACTATAAATGATTATAACCTTTAAAAATGATCAAAGACTTCTTATGTCAAAAAGCGTATGTCAAGAAACTGGTTGGATTAGTAGATAGAGGAAAACATTTTAAAAAAAGAGGAAAAATCTGTTCAAACATTTTCTACAATAACTAAAAATGAATGTGATCCATTAGAACATCACAGCTCTGTTGTATTGTGTTCCATTGTAGGAACAGAGAAGCACTGGGCATATTGAAAGAATATGAGCTCACCTTTTAATAGCAAAGTTATGTAAGATGGTCTTGTAGAAATATGTGGTGTGCAACAAGCTCCCTGCCCTTTGAGGGATTGCTCTCAGTATTAATGGGGAAGTGTGCCTATAGAGAATTAGGTGCCAGAAACTTCTACAAGTGTACATACTCTCATCATATATTCAGGAGGATGTGATCTTACTCTCTCAAATAGCTTCAAAGTTACTCGGTTATTTACTTTTATCTGTAAAGGGCCCTATATACAAACTGTTATAGATATGCGGGTCGGTTATTGTTTTACAGTATCGCAGTCACACCACATTGTTGACAACAGTGTTGTGAGGCATTCTCTGAAGTTGTCGTCCATTTTCTGACGATATTTCTGTATATTTCAGTCATGACTTGTGACAATGCTTTATGAAGAGACGGTTATGAGTGGTGGACTGGTTAATGAAGTGGGTATATTGTTAGTACAGGTTGTTAATCGGAGGATTCTGTTTTCAGGATCTTGCCCACGGTCTGGCAGAGCTCCTGAGCTACGAGGGCAATGTAGAGGAAGACTTCTACACTACATTCCAGGTCAGAGATGCATTCTCTCCCTCTCTCTCCGCACACACACACACACACACACACACCTCTACAAGTCCTTATGCCTGAGCACACAGGAAACGCTGAGAAAGGTTCTTCTGGGTTAGGGAAATATGCCCACACCGAGAAGTGTCCTTAGGGCCTTGTCTCGCTTGGTCGAACATTTGAGAGGAATATTTGATTTTTAATTGGTTTATTTTGGTGTCAAGAGAAAGCACAACTCCTAGCTTTTGCTGACATATGCAAAGAATAGACACACAGTGCAAAGAATAGACACACGGTTCCAGAGGGTGAGAATGTCTGTTATTTCAGGTTTTTCAGGAAGAGATGGGAGTTATCAAGGCCTATAATCTCAAACCCAGCGGCGATAAGATTCCTGTTACCAACCTGAATAGAAAAGGTGAGTGGTGTCAGCAACCTGAGAAGATGCCGTGTTTGACTCTATGATTTACTGAAGTTGAAAATTAAAAATTCAAATAACCTATAGAAAATGTTGAATATGTTCAAGTCATATTATGGAATGCGAGTCACGTCATTTTACTCATGTGAAAGACAGTCCTCACTAGGGCTTGTTTGAAGATAATCTTAAGCTTGTCTGGAGATGAAATATGAGTTATGCACCTGTTTTTGCACAAGCAAACCACAACCATATCCAGGGCCTGTATGTACAAATCCCAAGATAGACTCAGACTCTGGCCCGTGTCCGGCCCAGATCTGGCCCTGATCCGGCCCCTGGTCAGACAGAGTCTGGCACCTCCCTGTGTGTGCTTTCTGTGGGCACTCAGTGTCCCCCTTCTCTGTTTCCTTTAGAGTACGTCCAGCTGTACATTGATTTCCTGCTGAATAAGTCCATTGAGAAGCCCTTCGCTGCCTTCTACCACGGCTTCCACAGTGTGTGTGCCTCCGACGCCATTATGGTGAGCAACTATTTCCATTCCCCCTGTAGAACGGCGAGCAATGAATTATGTGTTCCTCTGGGGAGGAGCTTTTTTTACAATGCTTAAAATGGAAAACCTAAGGAAAGCTTCTCTCAACAAAACTGTTGCAGAAGTTAAGCGTTTTTTTTTTTCCTTCTTCATCATCCCTGTGCATCAGTAATCATCACATTGTCATTTGCGAGCAGCGTCTAATAGTTTGTGACAGTGGGTTGCTAAGCGCTGTGAACTCTAGAATGTTCCATGAGTTGTTTGGAGATGGCAAGGCCAGGAGAGGCAAGATAGAGGGCAGGGTTTGGGGCTCTGTGTGTGTGTGTGTGTGTGTGTGTGTGTGTGTGTGTCTGTGTGTGTCTGTGAAGTCTGTGAAGGCTGCTTTTGTGTTGGTAGACACCCCACCCCCTTCCTTGGCAGCAGTCCCTCTGACAAAGTTTGTGTGTGTGTGGTTTGTGTGCATGCACGCACATGTGTGTGTGCAAGTGTGCAAGCGTGTCTGTGTGTCTGTGTGTGTTTGTGTGTGTGTGTGTGCATGTGTGTGCATGTGTGTGTGTGTGTGTGTGTGTGTGTGTGTGTGTGTGCATGTCTGTGTGTGTGCATGTGTGTGTGTATGTGTGTTTGTGTGTGTGTGTTTGCATGCGTGTCAGTGTGTGTGTCTGTGTGTGTGTCTGTGTGTGTGTGTGCGCTTGTGTGTGTGCGCTTGTGTTTGTGTGTGTGTGTGTGTGTGTGTGTGTGTGTGTGTGTGTGTGCATGCGTGTGCACACTTGCTCTCTCCCTCCCACCCTGCCTCCACACAGTCTCCCTGCGGCCAAGAGAGCCGAGCCTGTTCTTTTCCGAGGCCTATAGAACGGCTATAGGGGGGGACCCACAGGAAGAAACCAAACGCATACAAGGCCAACACTCCACCAGGAATATTAATTAGGAGAAGGGCTGCTGTATAAAAAAGGGTCGTTATTCTCTGCAGTGGGGGTCTACATAGGGCTTAATGTGGTTCATGAGGGGAGCGTCACTTGTCAGTTGGTGACATTTCCGTCAGGTTTAATGAGCTTGTCCGGTTCACAGTTTCCTCGGCACTGGCAGACCCACGCACAGACAGACTCTCACATTTGGAGCTTCTTTCGCACAGTTTTGGAAGGGCTGGGGTGTTAGTTCTGGGGCTGAAAAAGGTGTCTATCAAACAGAATGAAATAAGACAGATAGAGTGTTGCAGAACATGCAGACATACACATAATACATTTCCATGCATTTGGTGCAAATGTGCATTTGGTGCAAAACAGACATGTTTTAGGCAGACAAAGCTTTTTTCAAGATAAAGAACAGGGAGTTAGACAAAATTATGTAGTAATGTTTATGTAATTTTAGTTTGGTGTCGGTGAACCACCATGCAGAACAATTGCCTTATATAGCTTCCTCCTTTCACTCGGCTTCACACAAAAACAAGGCCATGGAAATTTCCTCTTGTCTGCCCTGAGAGTACGTGTTTGGGCTCTCATCTGGCAGCCATAGTAACAGCTGAATTTATTAATTCCCTTCGCATTTTATTGGCTTTTGGGTGTAACAGGGTTTGGAATCTGCAGAGATAGAGAAGGTTGACCTCAAACAGGTGGAGTCGGTTGCCTGGTAGTTTTCCGACTTTGTGTTTAACGCAGCTAAACACCCTGGGGTCGAGAAAGACATTGTTTTACCAGCCTGAGAATGGCAAGTGCCTTCAAGTCATTCAGCAGAACACAACATCAAACGCTCAGCCCAAAACAAATCAACACTTTACACAGGAAGAACATAGAACATGCACGCGGTCTTCTGCATCACAGTAGAGGGGTGTATTTTAGGTCTCTGCATGGCCACTTGTAGATGACAAGCCATTATTAAGAGCAAGGGGGCGGGGGGCTATCACGTTGCCACTCCACACTGACTCGCAAAGGAAAAAAAAAAAACAGCCAGGCGATCTGTCTGACCCACGCTTGGCTCCGTTTCAACTGCGGTCCCAGATGATGACCCCCCCAATTCCTCCCCCTCCCCCTGTCCCTCGTCCTCTCCCCCTCCTCCACCTTCTATCCAGGGTTATGCAACAGTTGACTGCGCTGGAAGGGGCTTACATAATCTGCCCTTGGTCAGCTGGGTGGGGCTAAAGGGAGGGGAAGGGGGCTGGGGGTTAGAAATGGTGTGAGGTGATGGGTGTGTGGGGGGGGGGGGGGGGGGATGGAGAGCGTGGCAGATGGTTTCAGCAGTTTATGCCTTGTCAGGATTGCATTGAGAGAGAGAGAGAGAGAGAGAGAGCGAGAGAGAGACACACGTTAGCTAGACATTCAGCTGATCCTCAACAGTGGATTAACATTGCGTTGCCATGTGACACAGCAAATCTCCATTTTCTTTCCCATAGACACTCTACTGCAGTGCTAGTTATTAGCTCAGAACTCCAGCAGAATACAGAATCATGTCAAACTCAGATCATAGCTAGCTGATTTTATGTGCCAGCTGAAAGACATTTTACACAGCATCTAAATCAGTTCGTAATAATATGACAGTAACTTGGTTACTTTATAAAACACAAAGGGTAGTATTCTCCCATTTCAGTTAATTGTTTATGGTTGCATTTAGGCTCTACGCAGAACCTTTACTGTAGTCTTTGCAAGTGGCTTTTTTGTACATGTATAATAATATTACAAATATGCCTGATATAAGCCTTAAAGCAGCACTAAGGGGTTCTGTTCCAAAACTAGCAAGCCAACTACCTAAAAGGCATGCAAAAACCTTGCAAACACCACCAACACCCCAGGTGACACTGATCGAAGCTTTCCAACACACTAACTGGTGTCTTTTTGAAGTATAGCTGGCAATATCATGCTGTGAAAGCTTTTCTTCCATTTTTGCAGGGAGTTAGAGCCTAGAACATATAACTACATAGCCTGGATGGCTAGTGGGAAAAACACAGGTGTTTATATGTCCTTTACATGACCATATGCTATCAAAATTAATTTAAGGATGGTACCAAAACTAGTTGCCTATAAAATTATACTTATACATCATACTTATACATCAGCTGGTGTCTGACTGCAGAGGACTGGACTTTAAGGCGTTGGCTACTGACCTGCCATCTTTGTAGGGTGTTGGTTTGCACGTGATAAGTTAGTGTACATAAAGCTGTCGTAACTGTGCCCTTTATCTGAGTTGGATAAGGTCAAGGGCATAGCTTGGCTCTGTCAGGAGAAGTGGACTCAAATCGGTCACATCATTTAATACACGTACTGTACATCTGCATGTAATTCTGACTAGATAATAAATAATAACAACATTTAAATTAGTATAGTACTGACTTGATAGCCATAAAAGCCAGTAACTACTTAGTAAGTACCGACCTACTTACTGACAAAAGATAGCATCTGATCTGTGATCAGTTACAAAAGT
The DNA here is from genome assembly GCF_963457725.1 of Sprattus sprattus. Taxonomy (NCBI): domain Eukaryota; kingdom Metazoa; phylum Chordata; class Actinopteri; order Clupeiformes; family Clupeidae; genus Sprattus; species Sprattus sprattus. Next base: position 38,120,563 of record NC_137922.1, on the reverse strand, counting down.
TAGGTCGGTGATGCTGCATACCAAAATCTCTGGTGTTTGCGTCTCCTAGGTAGAATTACTGTCTCCATATAATGATATGACGTCCACTTGATTGCTGTGGATAATTACTGCCTCAGCTCTCTGTGGGCCAGTTGGTGTGTTAAGCATACCACACTGACAGGGGTCATTGTGCTCAAGATGGAAGTAACTGCTCACATGAAGTCATGCTTGGAGAGTGTATTTACCATGAACTTAAACAGTGAAACTGTTGGGACTACATCCATAATGTGTGTCATGAGTGCATTCATCTTTATGGCAAAGGGTCTGCAGTAGTTAGACTCTGACCCACATAAGGTTCATGCGACAGTAAATCAGTATAAGCTGTAACCATCCACCTAGAAACCTCAATTCCAAGAAGCCCCCTCTTGCTGTAATCTTGTGGTTAACCAGGGCTTGTAACCAGGGTGTGTAGGAGATAAACCAGGGCTTGTAACCAGGGTGGAGTAGATAACTGTGCTCTTACGCCATCACCCTGTTCAGATAGCCCATGCTTTCAAAAGCCAGCGCTGGTCTTTGAGGATGTTGCGTCCAATCTGAGGGTAATGTGGTATTTGGCACGGATGTGGCAAATATTATGCTGGGTATGCCTTCGTCACCCGATAGCTGATAGTGTGGCATTTCAGATTGGTCATAACTACCCAAGGAGATGCCAAGGCATTTGGTGTTTCATGAAAAAAATGACTTTCTCTGAGCAAACATGAGCTACCAAGGCTTTTTGATTTTGTATTGTTTGCATGACTTGTATTCATGGAAGCTTACATAACATGAGTTCATCAGAGGTACTGAATGTTTCAGATAAACTGAATTCTTTGAAGGGTTTTCAAATTGCAGTGGCTATAATCTCTGGGATGTGCAAACAGTCCAAATATTCTAACAAACCACTTATGAATGTCAGAAATGTCTCTGTGAAATCTCATGAACTCTCTCTAAATGCGGTCCATGGCCATGCAATAGCGAACAGGGATATATCAAGACCAAAGTTTTGATATGTAAAGGTCTTGATCAATAAACCAGTCAGCCAATGTATCCAACTATCCTTCCATCTATCCATCCATCCATCCATCCATCCATCCATCCATCCATCCATCCATCAATCAATCAATCAATCAATCAATCAATCAATCAATCCATCCATCCATCCATCCATCCATCCATCGAACTATCTATCTATCTCTCCCTCTTCCTATCCATCCATTTGTATTTCCATCAGTTAATCCATGATTTCTCCTGTAGCTTCTGAGGCCAGAGGAAGTGGAGGTCCTGGTGTGTGGCAGTCCCCACCTGGACATGGTTTCTCTGCAGAGGGTGGCACAGTACGAAGGCTACAGCAAGACGGACCCCACCATCCGGTACAGACCTCTCCCCGCTCTCCTCTCCTCACGTCACTTACATCCTAATCCATAGTGACTGTAGCAATGTCCACGATCCTACATTTCAAACAGAGTTCATCTCACAGTGGCCATTTATCAGCATGCACAAACAAACATTCACTCAAACACCAGTTGCTTGGGTTCCTAGTCGAGCTCATAAACCCTATTGGATGATCTCATTAAGATTATTGTAGTTTATGAGATCAGTGATATTTGTGGAGTTTTAATGAGGTCTGAAATTGTGTGTCATCTACAGTCAGGGTACAGTAGCAAAGGACAGAAGTATCTGGAAAGATTGAGGCCTCTTGAGCCCCCTAATTCAATTGTTTTGTTTTGTTGATAGCCCTGTGATTTACGTGTTTGTTGCCATGTTCTCCCTTATCCCACTCCCCTCACTCCTCCATTCCCCCAGAGCGTTCTGGGACGTGGTCCTGGTGTTCCCCCTGGAGCTGCAGAAACGCCTCCTCCACTTCTGCACCGGAAGTGACCGCGTTCCCGTGGGAGGCATGGCCGACCTCAACTTCAAGATAACCAAGAATGATGTTTCCACTGACTGGTAGGCCACTCCTCTTCTCTGGGCTCTGGCTTCAGGCCTCGCTGCAAATAATGATGTTTATGTGTTGATACGCATCCAAAAGACGACTGAAAAAGTACACGAAGCAGATAATGATGTTTATGATACGCATCCAAAAGACGACTGAAAAAGGCCACAATGCAGGCAGTGCATCCAACTGGGAATCTGTAAATTCGCAGCACAGACTAAGAAATTAAAACTGATTTTTTATTTTTACCACAGATGTACTTAGGTATAGAAACAATTTCCTGGGCTGTCAAGCAATACAAAAATTGAATTAATTACATGCTTTGGGATTAATTCATCAAAATCAATCGCATGTGTCAATTTGCTGTGAGAAGCAATTCAAAATATGTCACACTTGACTTGAATTGACTTGAAGTGACAAAGTAAACAAGCCTGGGCGGTGTGATGTTCACCACACATTAGTGTCAAACTTCAAACTTTAATGAACTTCCTTTAATGAAGAACTCTTCAATCCTGATTAATCCATCTCATAGTTTGTCTGAAACTAGCAAACTAACTAATATAGGTGACGTCAGACACTACTCCAACAACTAAAGCACTGATCAAATCTTGTGACACTGACACACTGACCATCTAAAGGGAAAACCTCTCAGAAATATTTCATGTCTTGATTAAAATTCCATGGATTCTGATTGGCTGTCAGTTTTTTTTATCATTCACACAATCACTCTAAAAGTGATGCCCAATGATATCGTTCTTCATGTTGTTATTGTTCTAGTGTGTGGTGTGGACGCTGCCATTGTTATGAGCAAGAGCAATATTATTTTGTTTTAGTATTTACAGTATTTATTGTTCTAGCTATCATTGGCAGTGTGGACGGCCCTTTACTGTCTCTGTGGATCAGATCACACACAAGATGAATTAAAAACAAGTACTGTGTGTGCTGTGTCCTTCTTTGAGGAGCTTCATGTAATTCTTCATCCTTCCTGTGTTTTTTTTCCCAGGCTGCCGGTGTCCCACACGTGTTTCAACCAGATCGGCCTACCTCCGTACAAGAGCAAGAAAGAACTAAGACAAAAGTTAACCATCGCCATCTCCAATGCAGAGGGCTTTGGCCTGGAGTGAATCTGAAGGTCATAGACGATCAATGTCAGATGATCATCAGTCCTTTCTTTTAACTCGTTAACACAGACAGGTGTTACAGATTTGGTCATTTAAGAAAGAAAAATATGTTCAACGCAAAAGGTGGCATGCCCAAGAGGACTCTGGGAGAAGCTCCAGTTACATTTCCTCTTTCACGAGTTCACACGAGTAAAACCAGCATTTCTTCAGGAGTAATTTTCTCTGGCAATCAATTCTTTTTTAGCCTTTATTTGTTGCATATGCCATTGACCTAGCCATGGTGCATCATTGTTTTTTGCATTGATTCTTAAATGTTCTTACATTTTGAGTAGAGCACAAAATTATCCCAAAAACGTATTATTTAACACCTGACATTTGCGGCAGATGTGTTGGTTATGTAACAAGGAAATCAAGACTGTGCTTACACAGTGAGGTGCTGTCAGTTGTATAGTTAAAGTTCAAAAGGAATCTAGGTCAGGACAGGGTAGGTCTGGGTAAAAAATAACCTCGCTAACAATCGGTCAGCCTGAAGCTGCCTGTGTTTCTTAAAGCGACATGGCACATTTTCTCTATGCACCTTTGAACAGCCTCATTCAGGGGCTGGTGTTGGCTATTGGACACATAAATTGTCCTATAAATGTCACAGTTTGTGTCCTCGTGTCCATTTGAGCAAATGAAGAAATAGAAAGCATTTATTTCTTTGAAGTATTCTTAAGGGACCAAGAGATTTTGTTGCTTTCTGCCTGCTCTTGTTGAATTGAAGTTGACGACCTTTTAGGACGTTAAGCCTGAAGGAATTTTTCTTTGTTGTTGTTTTTGTTTTGTTGTCTTTTTTGAGTTTGTGCTTGTTCTGTGTCTGCTATGTGAAGTTTGTGCCGCGGGTCCTGCCGGTGGCTTCTGTCAAGTCGAGTCTGCCACTGCCACCATCACTCCCATGCCTCGGTGACACACAGATAATCCAACCCTTGACTGACAGATCCCCCTCCTCTGATCTTTCTAATCAAGCAGGTGGTCAGAAAGGTCTTTGGGGTTTTGCGATGGCATTGTCCTGACCTGACTAAGTGTGTTCCTGTTCAAGTGTAGACTGTGAGTCACTGAGGAAAGGCCATGCTCACAGGAACTTCGGTACTTCAGTGGAGATACGTGCAGTTCACACACCAGAGCTTGAAAGCTCTATAGAGTTCTATATTGATAACTATTGATAACCAGCCTCGGCTTTGCACATATCATAAGCTGACCCCATGGACCCTTCATTCCAGTGCCGTGCCTATGATTTATCTTTGGTTCCACGTCACCGTGTCGATTGAACCCGACATGAACTGTGCCCAGCGAAAGAGGCCTCATCGAGACAGCCCCGCTTAACATAGAGGACCGAATACAGTTGTATTTGCCATGTATTTATTTTGATGTGAATGCCTTTTAAAACATGCCCATTAAAAGTGCTTTGCAGTGCAAACAAGTCTTAGTTTTTTTAAAACCACTTTGTGTTCATGCTGTCCTCTTGCAGGCAGGGTTAGCCAGGTTGTGGGGGAGAAAAGAAGGCTCAACATGAGACTTTGAATCTCAACTTAGGGTATTTAGGGTAAAAAGTGGTTTACATGAAGATCCTCCTGAATCCTGTATTTCTCATAAGAGGGAGCTTCATTGTGAAAGGAGGATTGCTGACTGGGCAGATTTTTAAAGGCTTTTGGCAGAGATGCAGCTGAAATGAGGGAGTGGATGAAACCTCAGGATTTTTTTGTGAAAAGGCCTCGGAACAAAAAAAAAAACAGTGGAAACAACAACCACATACACTGGCTCAATTAACTCGGTTAAACGGTTAAACTGGCTGTTCTTCCCAGATCTCACACTTTGACAAAAAAGTTTTTTTATGTGTCCTTTTCCCCATGAGAAGCACATGCAAAACATCCATTAGATTAGGGTAAAGAGGTAATATACATATCTAATCTTAAATCTAAACAATAAATCAGTTTTCATGGTGTTTCAGACATGGGTTTAGACATTATATGGTTCACTACTACAGCATAGCTGTGTGCTGAGTGCCAGTAGGGTTGTTAACAGACCAGTGCAAACATAAACTCAGACCTCCTATATAGCATTACTGAATGCTGTAAGTGAACTGTCACATATAGTTTAGCATGATCTCAGGACTATCAGCACTATGCACACAAGATCAATCATCTCTTTAAAACGAGATCCATCATCGCTCTAAAACTCTGCCGAGTGGTTTCCATGGTTTCCATGCACCGCACGCCACGATGGGAACTTGCTGTAGTTTAGAGGTTGATTCCGCTAAACTTGTAGGACGGTCGGTAAACACTTTGATCTTTGTCCAACCGGTGACTTGCAAATCACACTGGAAGCTAAAATACATTTTCCACACAGGCGTTTGGTCTTTTCCATCCTCTTCCTAACTGACCTATAAATGTCCAGTATTCTATTTCTGTGCCTTTGTCCTTTTTCAAAAGCATTTTCCATGGGCCGGGAATCTGTGAGAGGGGCATTTGAGGATCCTGTCCAACAAGTGACATACTCTCAGGGGTGATAACGACCCCAGGGACGTCTGAGGCCACGTAACTGAACCACATAGCTGACCAGAAGACCATGTCACTCTATAATCAGCTTGACCTTCTGTCTCAGGCCTCCAAGATTTCAAAAGCACGGTGATGAACAAGCTGTTTGTACGTCCACACCTACGGGTGACACCAGGTCAGCTGAGGGCTAGAAGCCAAAAAGCTTTGCCGACACGGTCCGGTTGTTTCCAGCCGCTCCCCGTCAAGGTCTGCCAGCTCCATCGACGCACATGGATAGAGCCGAGCAGAGTGGCATTTAAGCGGCCATTAAACAGTGTGTGATCTATCCCCGATCTATCATATCATGGGAGCCGCTCTATGGTGACAGCAGGACCATTCAGGCTGCCTCTTGTTCTGAATGGTATGCTGGTCCCCAGCCAAAACCCTATTGAAACTCTGGAGCCCTGGAGCACTGCCAGGTCGAGGCTAATGCACAGGCTGGAACATGCTGGCACATGCTGGCACATGCTGGCATGGTTACCGTTGAACATCAACTGCAAGAATGCCATAGGACCAGGGGAGTTGGATGTGGTTTGTGAGAGGCGCATTAAACAAACAGGTGCAAAGGAGAGGACAGGAGGGGGGAAAAAAGGTTACTGCCCCAGATAGTGGTTGGGACAGGGGCTGGTGTGTGGCCCTGGTCTGGTACCGATCTGCTCCAGGGGCTGTGGATGTTATCTGGGGTGAGTTGGTGTGAACCCAGATGCAGACTGCTCAATAAACATTCCTTATGTGCTCCCTATTGATTGGCGCTGTGCTTGCCATGTACCATGTCACCGTTGCATAATAGAAAACATTACATGTGCCTCCAAGATATATGGAATATATTTGAGTCTACGTGTCCATGTACATGTCTGTTGGTGAATCTGTGTGTGTGTGTGGAGTGGGGTTGGGGGGGATGTGACAGTGTGTGGGAGTGAGAGTGCATGTTTGTTTGTGTCTATGAGTGAAAGTGCATGTGTGTGTGAGTGTGTTAGTGTGTGTGCATGTGTGTGTGCCTGTGTGTGCGTGACTGATGGAGCATGTGTGTGTGTGACTGAGGGAGCATGTGTGTGTATGTGGGTGTGTGCGTGTGTGTGTGTGGTTTCTATATGGGGGGGGGGGCATGTGAACCTGTCAGTCTATGTGTGGGAGTGAAAGTGTGCATGTACTGTATGTGTCTGTCTACAAGCGAAAGTGCGTGTGTGTGTGAGTGCATGTGTGTGTGTGTGTGTTTGTGTGTGTGTGTGTGTGTGTGTGTTTGTGTGTGTGCATGTGCATGTGTCTGTGTCTGTGTGGCTGAGGGTGCCTGTGTGTTGGGGGGGGTGTGTGAAAGTGTGTGTGTCTGTGTTTGGTTTCTATATGGTTTCATATCAGATGGGAAGTGGATGTTGTTCCCTCTACTACTTCATCCTTCCTCGACCCCCCCCACCCTACCCCCCCACATCTCTCATTTCCTCCCAGGCGAAACTGATGACTGAAATGGCCATGACATCAGCCTACATGACTCTGAACATTCTGTTCATTCACCGACAAATATGCAGTTCCTTTCTTTCTCATGGGTCAGGTTAAAAACAGAACGTCCTTAAAAATCCTGAACTATTATATATGTAGCCTATTCTATATGTTCTGTGTGTTAAAGGTACAATATCATTGAATGTTTTGTAATTAAACCATTTAGCTCTGTTCAGGAGCATATAGGCTGGCAAACGTTTGCAATGAGGCAGTGTTGAAAAGTGTCCCCAAGAAATAATTTTAGACTAACAAAAATGGTCAACTGTTGGCAGGTCAAAAGTTGAAGTGAAAAATCTGTAATGGTGGGTGATGCACAGCTATTTGGATGTATAGCTGACGATGCTGCCATTGCGTCAGACATTCTGTAGGCAGGCATGTAGTCACAACACTGACACCAATCAGACTCATGATTTGTATGAAAACACATCGTCTTTGTTATTCTATTTTAGAATTACGTCGTTATTCAGTGCAAAACACTGTGCATAGAAAGCAATTAGACCTTGGGACGACGGTTTGTGGTGCCATCATCCAGTGACAACATTCAGTTCAGACATGCTTCGGTCAGGCCTGGCCGACGGTCTCGTCTGGCATCCCATCATGCACTGTGGCGGTGGCCTGGTTCTGTCTGTCTAGCGCTGTGTCAGTTCGTGGGATGCATGTGCCACTCTGCACTCCCCGACTTTAAATCGGAGAGAGAGATAGAGAGATGTTTGTCTGTGTGTGTGTGTGTGTGTGTGTGTGTGTGTGTGAGAGAGAGAGAGATAGAGAGTGTATTTGTGTGTATGTGTATGTGTGTGTGTGTGAGAGAGAGAGTGTGTTTGTGTGTGTGTGTGTGTTTGTGTGAAATAGAGAGAGGTGTGTATGTGTGTGCGTGTGAATGCCAGGCTGTTCTCTGTGAGCTGCCGCTAAAGTGGGGTTTGAAGAAATGCCATCAGTCACTTAGCATCAGGCTCTATCACAAACGAGGGCCTGGAGGGCATATTTGTGGTTAAACGTCCATTTTCTAAACACTAATGATGACCACAATCATTTGGGCCTTTGGGCAAATACTCAAGAAAATTTGAAAGGTACAAATTTGCCTGTGTAATGATTTAGTGACCATGCCAAACTAGTCTGGCTGTGGTATGTAATGCTATTAAACCATGTTGTAATTAAGGCTATTTTTAGTGTTCTGTTTCAGATTGAATCACACGTTTCTGACAGTTTGACAATTAGGGACTTTCATCAAGGTGCTATGCACAATTTGGATGTGCATGTGTGTGTATGTGTGAGAGAGTGTGCGTGCCCTCAGGTGAAATCAAAATGAAACCAAATTAATTTGGCACCTATCTGGTCCCAAATATTTATTAAATCTTTTCACACACACACACACATCCCAGGTAAGAGAACATGAGTCTTGATGCAGAATCCCACAACTATGGACCCCTAATCCCGTCCAACCACAGAATCTGGTGTATGGGGCCAACGGCTAGGACATAAAGGTTACCCAGCAACAGAGAGCGGGTGGAAAAACGTGCAGCTTTCTCTCTCTCTCTCCACTTTAGGTCATCTAAACCATCTCAGTAGTGCATTCTTGGTCTGGACCAGAAATAGGGGAGGGATTTCTGGTGTGTTTGTGTGTGTGTGTGTGTGTGTGTGTGTTACCGGAGGCTCAAGTTTGCAAAAAAGCCAGTACCACAGCTGAGGCTGCTGTGAACACTGTGTTCTGCAGAGGTATGTGGGTGGAGCAACGTCTCCACACTGACTCTGGCTTGGGCTAACTCACACTCACAGGCTCTGGGGGAGGAAGTAGTTCACTTTCTCTACAGCCCAGGCCCAGTCTAGCATATATGAGAGAAGAAATGTGCTCTCATTATATATAAGTTTACTTACTACGCTCATTATATAAGTATGCTTCCTCATAAGTAAGTATACTTACTACGCTCATTACATAAGTTAGACTTTTTAGTAAGAAAGTATACTATTGCTCTTATGATAAGCATACTTATACATACATCAACAAGTAGGCTACTTAATAGCCTAGGCCAGGGGTCTTCAACGTGTTTCAGGCCAGGGACCCCCAAACTGATGGCGAGATGAGCAGGGACCCCCTACTATATGAATTGCATAAAATTTTGTTTATAATATACTGGGCCTAGTGCTTAATAAACATAGCTACCCTGTTATTGTGTCGATGGCACATATCCTCCCACATTAGTGAGATGTATCTTCTTTTCAATTACTCCTGACTGACACGATCCAACGGATGACGGAGGAGGAGTCTGGCGCATGGAGTTGTGTTGACAACATAGATGTTATAGTGAGATTGACAGGTCAACAAACCAATCACACCACTAGCAAGTTGTTAAGATTGCAGGTAGTAGCATGCTAACATTAGCTAGGAGGCTCACACACCTTGCAAATCCTCACTTATTTTTCAGTTACAATTAACGTT
>NC_137922.1:38098490-38103490 GCF_963457725.1 Sprattus sprattus | reverse complement strand
ACTGTGCTGTCCGTCACCGCAGGGAACATTGGGTGCTATGCTACAATAGATGAATGAAGGAGTCCCAAACATGGAGATAAAATGGTTGCAACTACTGCACTGGTGGAACAAGTGCTGCTCAATTTTTTTGCCTTTCACCATTTGGCTATGTCACCGCACAACATTTTCAAAAATGACATGCCACAATGCAGCAAGGCCTCGATGTCGCTTGGCCTTATTTCTTGGTCAGCTTGCTCATAGGATGTTGTCGATGACATCAAATCAGGCAGGTAAACAAACAAATCAGTTTGACACCATACCATGGCACACATGACATATAGCACAGGGCAGGGAATCTACACATGCTCCATTCCTCCTAAAGTCACATGGCCGGAGGCAGAAATCGGACCTGGTGAAAGGGACTGTAGCAACCGATAACGTAATAACGGCCAATAACGTAATAACGGCCAATAACGTAATAATTTTAATGTAATAAAACCAATAACGTAATAAACTGCCAATAATGTAATAAAGTTGCCGTGCCAATAACGTAATAACTTTTGGCCAATAACGTAATAACTTATTACGTTATTGGCCGCTTATTACGTTTAATGGAATAATAATAGCACGCTAAAGTTAAAGAATAGACCAGAGGCAGAGTCAGTTTCAGTTGGCTTGTATTGCAGCATGGAGACCCCTCTCGCTGTTGGTTCAAGAACGGTCTAACCTGATGCAGTATGCTATCAGGTTTTATACAAAGAGAAGGGGGGGTGGGATACATTTGAGAGGGTCACCTATGGGGGGATGGGGATGCCAGGACACAAGGCCTCTAGCAGGAAGAGGGGGGGGGGGAGGGTCACATGTCATTTGCATTGGATCTCAGTGAGAGACAGACGTAGTATACGTTCAGAGTGAGTTGTAGATACAGAGAAGTACATCTTTACCTATAATAATAACAATAATTCCAGTTCCATCAGTCCCCCAATTGAGCATATATATGCTCACACAATAATAACCAGGCAACAGCCAATCAGGGCAGGACACATCGAAATATGTTACAGATAGGGATGATACAACTTAACAGTGGAATATCTATTTGCAGTTCCATCAGTAGTTATCTTGTGACCACACAGAGCCCACATGCAGAGTCCTTCTGCCATGTTCTCTGGGTGGGTAGTCTCTACCATGGCAAGACGTGCTGAATCAGGTGCTGAAACACCAAGCACGTGGATGGCCAGTTGATGAGTTCAGGTTTCCTTTGTGTCCACAGGGTTGTCAAGAGTCCTTTTGTTTAGGCTGAGTGTGTATCTCTGAGGAGAGCTGGACAGTCCATGACCTCAGCCGGAGCCAAAACACCCGGGACACAGGGAGGTGTTAGATAGGGTGTGTTGATGGCTGCAGATGGGCAGGGGAGGGGTAGTCTTCTCCTAAAGTGTTGTGTGTGATCTCAGGGTCCGCATGAGAAACCACAACAGTATGAGGGGTTTTAGAGCCATTCAAACATTTGCATTTGACTGTGATATGGGGGAGGGGGAGGGGTGCTTGGTAAAAGGATTCTGCAAGATTACTTAAGGGGTCAAGGCACATGGCTTGGAGTAAATGAAAATAAAGGTTGAAACAAACAAAGACAAATAGCACATGACTTTGACCAAATAAAAATAAAAAGGAATACAGTTGTGACAAACAAAAGACAACATAAAATAGTGCAGATAAGTCACAACAAGCCTTCTAATCCCCTATATGATAGCTTGGAAGCTATCACCTTTGAAAAGTAAATACAAGTTAAAGCAAGGCTGTGACGAACCCCTTTGGGCTCGTCTGCTCTTCTCCGCCTTGACTGTGTTTTGTGGTGCTGCCTGAATGTGTATGGGTGAAAGTTGAGTGCGTGTGTTGCGGAAATCAGTTTGTCTTCCAGGTGCGGGTGATCAACCAGCTGGGGGGGGCGTGTCCCGGCGCTTTAAAAGTTGGCAGTTTCCTGGATTCGCGGAGGAAGAGAAGGAGAGCAACCTGCTATAGCGAATGATCATTGAAATCTTTGGAAAACAGTGTGCATTAAACCCATTTCTTTGAGACAACTCTTTGTTTTTTAAGTTCTTGTAACAAGCCCAAGAGCCAACTTGTTACAGGTGGGGGCTCGGCCAAACGGAGAACTTTGTAGTCGTGGCTAGAATTATAATTTTTTTGGTTTGTACGCAGGTTTCCGCGTTGGCTTCAGCCTAAAATTTTTGTGTTATTTCTAAAAGACTCCTTAATCAGGTCGCATCGTTTTTGGACAGCATACTTTTCTTGTGATATTGTGTATAAACGTCGGGGTAAGTAACCACGTTATTCTTTTGTTTAAAACATTTCCCTGTTAGGGTCAGACCGTATTGGTTTTGCGTTTTTATTGGTACTTTACGTGTTTTGGTTTGGTGTAACGTCGTCGCAGACACGGGGTACGTGGTCAGAGCGGTTGTCTCGGGGGCACATTCCAGGGTTCAGTTAGTTTTCATTTTGAGGCTTTCTGGACCGCTGGGCTCTGCGTGCATAAGTACCCGCCACGGTACCCGTGTGAAGACAGGTCTACGACTTAGAATTAACTTGTTAGAGGGAATTTGTTGACGGTTAAGTATTTGGTAAATCGTGGTTGTTGCGAGAAATGGGCGAGGTAGAGGAGTTCATTGAAAATCCCTCTTGGGATCTATTTAATGGTCTTACGAAAGATCAATTAGATAGGATTGCAACACATTACGAAATTGACGTGAGCAAAGGAGAAAAAAGAAACAAACCTAATCTTAAGAAAGCAGTTAGTGCAGGTTTAATTGTAAAGGGGTTCTTAGATAAGCATACTGGCGGACTTACTCCCTCTCCTAAGAGAACGCCTTCTACGTCTCATGTACACTCTCCAGCTCCAGACAGTTTTACATATGAAGAGAAGCACGAATTACTTCGTCTCCAGTTAGAGCACAAGCACGCTGATCTTGAAATGAAACGGCTAGAATTGATTGCTGCGGGAAAGATAAGGCCTGATGATTCTCTCGAGGCTCCTCCTCCCAAATTTCATATGTCGGCGAATTTGCGTTTGATGCCTCCATTCAATGAGAGCGATTTGGAGTCATTTTTTGATTTGTTTGAACGAGTGGCGGATGCACAGGACTGGCCAGATGCAGATCGCACTCTGATGCTGCAATGTGTATTCAGGGGTAAGGCCCAGCGAGTATATTCTGCTTTGTCACTTGAAGACAGCCGTGAGTATAGGAAAGTCAAAGCTGCGGTGCTGAAAGCCTACTCACTGGTTCCGGAGGCTTACAGACAACGCTTCCGTAGCTTAAAGAAACGTTGGGACCAAACTCATGTGGAGTTTGCGCAGGAATTAAAACTGCAATATCAGCGTTGGTGCTCTGCGTCTAATATTAAAGACTATGATGAATTGTTTAATTTAATGTTGTTTGAGCAGTATACGAATACCTTGTCTGCGCAACTAGCTACGTACGTTGGGGAACATGATTTAGCAAATGTTTCTGAGGCCGCAGTACTAGCGGACGATTACGAACTCAGACATAAGTCGCGGGTAATGAGTCCTAGGCCTGACTGGTATCAGGGGGGTGCAGGTGGTCCTGTGCCATACCCGCACGAGGTTTATCCTGCCGTCCATCCACCTCCCGTTGAGGGGGAGGGGTTGCCTGCTGGCAGGCAAGAACCGGCTAACAGGGTATGTAATTATTGCTTTGGCAAAGGACACTGGAAGGCAGACTGCCCTGTCCTTAGGCAAAAGACTAAACCGCGTGCTACCCCTGACAGGTCTGCTGGTCCTAGCAGTTTTTTAGGTGTTTGTAGAATATCAGAGGATGATTGTTTGGTTCAAAGCCAGTATTTGCCTTTTATGTCTGAGGGTCTGGTTTCGTTACCTGGAAGTACAGACACGGTTCCAGTTAGAATACTGAGGGATACTGGTTCGTCTGAGTCCTTCGTGTTAGGCTCCGTTCTTCCGTTTAATAGCCAGTCTTACACTGGAAAAGCTGTCTGGGTTTGTGGTTTTGGCCCTAGCACATTTTGTCTTCCACGGCATAGGGTGAATGTACAATCACCGCTAGTGCATGGGGAAGTAACCTTATGTGTGTGCCCAACTTTGCCTGTAGATGGTGTCGCGGTCGTGATTGGAAACAATTTGGCTGGAAGCCAGGTGTTTGCCAGTTCCCCACCTCCTCTTGTGATTTCAGAGACACCCTCTCTCCCTGAGGATCATGCTGTGCTGGCAGGGAGAACCCCTGGGGTCGTTGCTGCCTGCGTGAACACACGAGCTGCCCTCCGCGCTGCCAAAGAGCAGGATGTGGATGGGGAAGCTGGTGGTTCTCCGGAGTCCTGGCTCTTGGGGGAAAAACTTCCCCCATTGGTGTCGCGGGAGGAGCTCGCACATAAACCAAAGACAGCTCTGTCTTTACAGCCCTTTACGAAGAACGGGAAGGTGGGTAGGCCTGTGTTAATGGCTGGTGTCCCAGGTTCCTTTGGTTCCTCTCCTGACCCCTTAGGCGGTCTTGAGGAGGTGGGCGACCTGCGATGGCCGGTGGTGTTGAAAACAAGGGTGCCAAACTGTGAGTCTGTCCACAATGTAAAGCATGTCCTTGTAAAATGTGTCTGTGGAAATGTTATGGCAGGTGCGCTTTTGCGCCCCCCAGATTAAAAGTTTGTCTTGTCTGTCCTCTAACCTGTTTGGTCTTGTCTTCAGCCTCCCAGGGCCGGGATTCGCTGGTGCTGCAAGAGACACTCTGGGTTGGGTTAGACGGATACGTATTTGGTGTTCCTGTCACTTTATTAGATAGGTTGTCACCTAGGATAATGTGCTATTTACAGCTATGGTGAAGATAGTGATAATGGTGGTGGTTGTGAGTGATTGTTTGGATAGCTATGGTCTTCGGAATTAATTGTTTGATTGATTATATGTAGATGTTCTCGGAGCGTTGTATTGTGTTAAACTTTGTAAGGGGGAGGGTGTGACGAACCCCTTTGGGCTCGTCTGCTCTTCTCCGCCTTGACTGTGTTTT
>NC_137922.1:38035990-38093490 GCF_963457725.1 Sprattus sprattus | reverse complement strand
AAGTTGTGATAGCGTGCAATCAATATCTTCATCTTCTCCATCTTCTTCCTCAACTTACATATTTGTTTCCTACTCCACCATGCTTTTACTCATGAAAGAATATGATTCTTTACATTAGTAAATCTCATTCCAAAGATCCAGATCTCATTCCAATGATCCAGCATCTTTTTCATGGGATCTCCCATCGTTCTAACTGCACCAGCTATAAAACTTGCCAAAAATCTTGCATAAGGAATCTTAGTTATGCAATGTCCCACACTGTAACAATGTAGACACATTATACAGCCTATTTCCAATCTCAAGGAAATTACTGTTTATTTATCACATCTCTTAGTGTCACAGTCTGTTGAAGAAATCCATTTGGTCTGCAATGCTACCAGGCAACTAAACCCTTGACCTCAGTATTGCTAGCACCTTGTTACCAAAGGATGTTCAGGAACACATAATTAGAGCATCATTGCTTCCATTACTCTTAAACCATGAGGATCAAATAGAGGGGTGTACTTTCTGTCTTTCTTTTTTTGTGTTGGTTTGTTTGTTTATACCGCAGCATTTTCATAAATGGAAAATCTGAGGATTTCATCAGAGCGTGCCGCATGAAAGAGCATGAGGAATGAGTCCGGTCCGAGCGGCTCTTCAATTTCCGTGCCGCCTCAAGAGAAGATCCCCTGCCTTTTTTATGCAGCTTGAGCCTTTATTCTTTTTTTTTTTCCTCATCGCTTTTTGTTTTGGTCACGCGAGATACTTCGAATGCCTCTCATCTCCTGAGGCAGCCCTTTTATTGCAAATTGACTCCACTCTTCTGATAGACTGACCCTTGCAAGCGTGGGTCAAGAGATATGAAGATAACCCACGCATCTCTTTCGGATTTGAAAATCCGTGTTACAAAATCCCTTTTAAATCCGGCAATGTTCTCCCTTGGCTCTGTGTAATCAAATGACACAAGGGTTTGATGGTGGATCTGAGGGAATGTATATCTTTACATTTACAATGTCTTACTTTCCAAATCCAACCCTAAGAATATAGGAACTGGGTTATGAGAGGGCTTTAAACATCCCATATGTTGAGTTCCTTCAGGGCCATCAAGGAACCATCATCTATAGCACATCAGCAGAAAAGTTAAAGCAAATGCATCTGGATATAGAAGGTAATGGTAAGGTCATGTGTATCAGCAACATAGATTTATAGGCTGAAACTCCATCCGTCTCAATAACAGCTTCTTTGGCTGGGCTTTTGGAAAGTTGCAGAGGCATTAATAAAGTTACATGTGCATCCCCTCCTGACAGTCCAGCGCACTTTGGTATTAAATATTTAGACAATTGGATAATTAATTG
This sequence comes from Sprattus sprattus, assembly GCF_963457725.1. Lineage (NCBI taxonomy): Eukaryota > Metazoa > Chordata > Actinopteri > Clupeiformes > Clupeidae > Sprattus > Sprattus sprattus. The sequence goes on along the minus strand of NC_137922.1, from coordinate 38,092,156 downwards.
GTGTTATTCCATAATTGAAGTTATGTTGACTCTCAGGTGCAGATACAATTCAACTTTGGCACACGAGCACACATATCTAATCAGAGAAATAGTATAATTGTATTTTTCAAGGGACATAAAACATACATATACACTGATAGACACACACAATCTCTCTCTCTCTCTCTCTCTCTCTCTCTCTCTCTCTCTCTCTCTCTCTCTCACACACACACACAAACACTCACACACCAAATTAAAGTATGGCATTTGCAGTAATATCATCTTTGTTGACACTCTCTCTCTCTCTCTCTCTCTCTCTCACTCTCTCTCTCTCACTAAGTCCTGCTGACGGTGGTGACAGTGGCCACACAAAAGGGACTCTCTCAGGGATAGATTCCCGTGGGTGGATGTAATCTCTCTGCTCTCCATTGTGTCCTATTTTCCCGCTAGCGCTCCCAACAGCTGAGCAGGCCATCCAGAAGACCATTAATCCCCCAGGAGGAGTCTATTCTTACAGTTCACTTCAAATGCCACCGAACAGGACTTCAGGGACCAAAATGTGTGTGTGTGTGTGTGTGTGTGCGTGTGTGAGAGTTTGTTTGTGTGTGTGTGTGTGTGTGTGTGTGTGTGTGTGTGTGTGTGTGTGTGTGTGTGTGTGTGTGTGTGTGTGTGTGTCTGTGTGTCTGTGTGTCTGTGTGTGTGTGTGTGTGTGTGTGTGTGTGTTTGTATTTGAGTATCCATTCCCATTCCTAATTTCTAAATCACTGGTTTGTCTATGTGTTGGCTTTCTTTAACTTCCCTGAAGGCATGTGCAATAATTGCTTCATATTGTTGTTTACTGATGATAGTTCCCTAATTGTGACACACCTCAGGTTACATGAGAGGGCCAGAATAGCTGTGGAAGTTATACTAAGACCACAAAAACATATGTGAGCGTGTATCATAGAACCACATCTGTCAACACTAACGCAATTCTAGTGGAAGGTCAAGAGCTTCCTAAACATGAAAAATGCAATACTTTTCATCACAGACATCACAGAAATAATCAAATAAACACGAACTAAAACGAAAATGGCTGATGCATGTGTGTAAACAAACAAACAAAATGTTTTGAAACAAAAGTTGCACTCCCAATCCTAATAATTTTACAACATTTAGCCCCGGTCTAACGTTTTATTAATTTCTGATTGGACAATAGACATTGAGTGAAGCTATTCTGGAACAACCTAACTAGGATTCTTTACTGGTAGTAATCAATTTGTGTTAAATATTTCGTTGAATTGCATGACGTCAATACTCCATTCATGCAAAGCAAGACTTCCTTTACCAACCCCACTATCACCCATATCATATTGCTTAATCACACATACTTCCTAAATTTCACCATAATGATACAAACTGTGGGAACTCCCTTCCCCAGTGCAGATGAGTGAGTGTGCAGTATGTGACATGTACAGGCACGTATGAATACATGACTGACTCACAATATCAGCCTGCCTCACCTGGGCCAAAGAGCATCAAAAAAAGGGAGATGCACCTGTCCATAGTGAACCTGTCATCAGGTTGGCCCAGACACTGTTAGTCATGACCCATCTGTGAGAAAATTGTTTAGGTTTTAATGAAGATAACGCCCTTCCCGCTTCCACCTAAATACCAACACAGAGCATCTCTCATTGCCACACATGTCACAGATTTCTCACTTATTATGCAACCAGCCGTGGCACATCCATATGGGCAGGTACACCATCAACAATTCATTCACTAGAAAATAGAGATCCTTAAAAGAAACATTTAATCAATTGTTTTTTGTTAAAGTATTCCATTAGATCTTTAGTGAAGCATTTTCTATAGTGTTATGTTTTCTAAAGTGTTAAGTCACGAAACATTGATTTCAATATTTGCGTTTGAAGTTCACTTACACATAGCTCACAAAAGCCGCTTTTCCACTGCATGGTACCGGCTCAACTGGACAGGACTCGCCTTTTTTGGTTTTCCGTTTGGCGAACTGGGTACTTAGAATCGGGACCTTTGTGTTTTTTTGGTACCCCCTCCGTTGGGGTTCCATGTGAGTTAATTTAATACCAAAAGGGTGACGTGAAAATTGTCGATTCAATTTAGCCTGTAATTCTGCAGGAGCCTCTGGGCCAAACCACAATAAAAAAGGTGGACAAAAATAAGTACATCAACAGATGGAAACATCTGACAAAAACAACAATTAACTTTTGACAATACGCCTTTTGACAATACAAAACAATTGGCGACACTGGAACATTAAATATTCGTTACCTGCCAATCATCATTTGAATAACACCTAATGGTGAAATTAAGCAAGAACACATAGTGTTCTGTCAAAACAGCGCATTTGTATGAGCAGCACGTTTCAAAATATAGAACTTGTGTTTGATTAAACCTGGTTGCCCCTTGTATTTCTCAGGCCACGAGCCGCTACTGGATGCAACTTCCTGTCATCTTACTTTCTGGTCAGGACAGCTGATGTTGGTCAGTTGCAGCTGCCTCTTGTGGTTATATTTTATGAGAGAACTTTCTTCTGACTGAATGCTTCATTTATAATTCATGTTTAAACAGGACTGGAGTCATGGTTTTTAGTCACCCAAAAATGACACACGTTTTAGCAGGTTTTTTTCTTCTCCTTCTTTACTCTGATTTACACTTCACTCTTTTATACCCTCCCATGGCTTGCCACTCCTAAAAACCACAATTGGGAGGTAACTGAAGATCTTATGTTGTCTGAGATCGCATATCAATATAACATGCCACTTTAATGAAGGCAACTGAACCAATATCTCACATGTCCAGTAGAGACAGGGCAGAGACAGGGCAAAGACATCTTTCACCCCCCCCCCCCACGCCCACCTAACCACCCTTAGCCTAGTCTGCAACACAGTCTACGCATTCAACCCCTGCCAGTCTATATTTGTGCTGCCTGACATTTGAGGGTGCAATGCCTCCATGCGCGTCGGTTGTGGCACGCGGTGCTGAGAATAGAACCGGTTGACAAGAACTTAGACCTCTAGATATACTGAGCATCCAACACGTTGCATCAGTTGCATCAGTGGCCTTGGGGGCGGACATAGAGCAACTCGGGTGATGTAAATATCTGAGGTGACTCAGGGGAAATGAGCATGAACTCCAATGTGGACTCATAGGCCACGGAGTACTTGTTTCATTGCTTAAGTGTGTTTCATAGCTTTGTGGAACTAGTTGTCATACAACAACTTGGGGAATCGAAGTTGGGTTCGTTCTCAAATAGGTGGGCATTCATAAATAAGACTATAGACTTCAGGGTTTTTTTCTTGCTGTTACATATCCCATAAGACTAGGGAAATACAAATTCGATGATCATTGATCATTTTCATTTGTTGCATTCTGAGAATAGCTGGTCCATCATAAGACAATTATCTGAACATTAAGGCTCCTAGACTAACCTTGGCTCTACTAGAAAAATGACCCAGAAAAACAAGCCCCCCCCCCCCCCCAAAAAAAAAAACATAACCGCCTATTTTTGCCCTCTGCTTCCCTGCTCGTTGAGGGAAACAAGTGTTTACTTGCCAGCGTGTTGTGTTGTGTCGCCAAGGCCATTTTGATAATTGGAGGAATTTTAATCAGTGTTTTGTTTGCCAGATTGTCATGTCGTATTACACACTGACAGTCATTATAGCTCCACGACACTGAGGTATGTATCTCTCAATATGAAACAATTAGACAACACTACATGAACAATCGTCTGTGGAAGCGAGAGAAGTAATGACAAAAAAGACTGCTATTAATCAATATATTGTTAATTGGTCTCAGAATTAGCACTGCATATGCTTCATCTGGCAATTCTCTCTCTGTTTGTGAGATAGAATAAAGATAAAACATCTCAGATGTTTTCCACTGGTGAAGATTGTGGAGAAACTCACAATGATGTATGAAATGTCACACCTAAAACAACAGATGTCTTTTGTGCTGAAATGAAAAGCTTTTCCAGACCGCCGTTCGAGCAGACGTCCTGACATACTTTCCCATGGGGGCCTGGGTTATAGCTGCCATGGACGGGACTGGACAGGCTCCTGGAGACCTTATTAAATCATCCTTCACATAATTGGGAACATTGGACATGACAAAGAATTTTGTGGGATGACAAGGCCTCTTATCTAGCCTGCTACATTATATATGCACATTTCACAGTTGAAATATCAAGGGTGCTTTGAAATGTTTCGCTTCATCTCTTGTGCAGATACAATGTGCTTGAATGCATTATGAAGATGTCTCAACCTTTTCAATTCCAGATGTACAATTGAGCAGAACACACAGGGATACAAGAAAACATTGTGAAGGAAGGTGTATTCTCTCCCTTCTGCACACAGTGAAAAGAGTGGTCAAAGAGTGAGAGGCAACCATGGACCTTAGAGAGGGAGAGTAAGACCAGCAGCTGAAATGGTGGGAGTTAACAGAAGAGCTAAATTAGCAAACAAGCTAACAAGATGTAAAATGGTGAAGGCTGACGCGTCAGGTGACGCATGTGAATGAGGTGAACACCACAGGAAGATGTCTTAACGCTGACAGTAAATATTACGCAGAAGCTTCCTGTTTCGTCACTGTTTGACAACATGTTTTTTTGTAGGACGTGCAGTCTGTCATGAACACAGACATTCAGCCAAGTGTGAAACTGCAGCACTCAGCGTGGACACGATTTTTGAGAAGGCACAGTTCAACGCAGAGACTAGATGTTGACTCTGTCTAACAATTCGGTCCAATACCCAATTTAATTTAGTTCTAAAAAAAAAGATATATAATTAAAAAGACAGAGAAAGAAGAAATTAAAGGGTCCACTGTCTTGAACCGTCCCTGTCTTCCTGTGTTGTGTTAGCTGACCTACAATAGATGCCCATGGATCAAAGGGAGGGGATATTTTAGTTTGGCACGGTCTTCTTCGCCTCTCGTTTGTTTCTGGGCAGATGAGCTATTTTGTCTCCGCTTGTTCAGTTTCTCAGTGGCCTTTCATTTTTTTTTAAATAAAATACTTTTGTTTTCTAAATTGGTAATTTCATTGGAGCTTGACCTAATTCTGGACACATTCCTTTTGGTGACATTTTCTCTGACATTTTCTCTCTATAATGGGTGTTTTACTCTACATGTGTTAATAAGCCATTTAACCTACTTTACTGGCGTTAACAGACCATTTACGGTACTACATACTCCTATCATAAATACCGGCTCTTATATTTCCCAGTGTTAATATAAGACTGTAAACTAGTGTCAGATGGTTAAACAGAGGACTGTTTTGTTGTGATGTTATAATTTCATAATTGCCCCATCAATCAGTCAATTAATAAACTATTGAAAGGATGAATGAATTAGCACATATGATGAATGTCTGATAAACCATAAGCAAGAGATGCATGTCTAATCATACATTGAGCACATGTAAAACTCATGAGTCTTTCTCAGTAGAAACTTGTAGCGTTTTATTTCTAAAAGGAACATGACACATATGACCATTCTTTCTGACAGACACCTTTCTTTGCAGTAGAAAAAAAAGTCGCACACATACAGACAATAAACCAGGCCACCATTGAGGCCTGTGTGTTCTTCTACATTCAATCCATAACACTTAACTCTGTAATCTCTGTGGCTTGCACTGGCTAACTGCCATTTGCCAACACCGTACATCCTGCTGCCAAGTCATCGACCTTTTACGTTCTGAACAGGTTTTTCCATCTGATGATAGGGGAAAAAAGCAAAAGCACTAAAAAGAAAGCTATGACTAGTCTTCGCCTCCACCCCTGTCCTCCATATTGCAGACACGCAAGCATGTCTCGTCCCTTACGTACAAAATACTTCCCTTAAATTACATTCTCCATCCCTCGTTAAATGCAATACCATAACCCCCACCCTCTGCTTCTTCTATTCACATAGAAAAAAGACAATTCACATACATTGGGTCCACAAATCAAGCTACGTAGACAACAGCCTAAAGCAACCTTTAGCAGCAAACAGACAGAAAAGGGAAAGATGTTGGGAAGGCACACTGATTGTGTGAGGATATAATTACTTAAAGTTAGTGGACTTGGAGAGTTGGCTCATGTGCAAAAATGGTGCATCTTTAACACCTAATGACTAACTGTACTCTGTGCAAAAAAAAGGGGGGGGGGGGGGGGCCTAACCGGTATGCATATTTCAACTTTTGCCTCTGAAAGTGATCATTTATGTGGTACCATGAATATGGATACAGAAATACATAAACTTCAATATGAAGTGGAAATTCATGCTGTACCAAATCATTTCACTTTCACATTTTGGCATTTCAAAAAGAAGGCATCATTCCGTATCAGTGCAAACTTCACTAGTCTCAGTGACTCAGGCCTGGGGACCATCTGAGACGAAGGCTGGGGGTGCGTGCGGTGATGAGAAGGTGGGGGTTAAATAAGGACCCCTTGCATTCAGGTTGCTGGCATCAGATTGTCACACTCAAATCCAACGTGATCCAGAAGAACATTCCCCTTCATGAAAAAAAAACCCAAAGAAAAAACAAAAACATTAAACTAAACATACGCTGAACCTGCCATGGGGGTGCTGCACAACTCAGCAGCATGCACTACATAAACTAACAGACACGATCTAGACTTCTGCACTCAACTTGTCTTTGCAAAGACCTTGCCTTAATACAGGTCTGAAGTAATGCCACCAACCTCCATAGAACTGACTTTGACAATCCGAGACAACTTCAGAGGAAGGCATTTATGATACAAGGAAAACAAACAAACAGAAAACCCAATGAAACTAAAAAAAACTTTAAATTTAAAAATCGAAGAAATGCTTTAAGTGCACAGCAAAAATGGGATACTTGCAAATAAAAGGACAACCATTTGCCAGAAGATTCAGCTGAACATTATCCTGTTCTGCCAAAGTGAGTTTCGTCCTGCTCCATTTTATTCTGCCATGTCAGACGACATGACGACAGCAATTAGCCACATTGGTTAATCTCACTATTCTGTACTGGGATTAGAGTGGCCGGGACAGCCGAGCACTAACTGTTACTCTCTTCACATCCACATTTGCAATAGTGTCCATTTCCCCAAGAACATTTCCCCCAATTATATTCGAGTTGGCAAAGCAGGAAGATAATGTGGACATCTCTCAGATCCGATGGGGTTCAAACTGTTAGCATCTGTGATTGAAGTTCAAGTTGACGGGAACTGAATGGCTTCAGCTCTCTCTGTGGTTCCAGTTCTGGAATAAGCCTCCTCTAGGCTTGATCCAAGGACCAATCTCCACAGGCTTCATCTATGGGACATTTTCTCGTGGGTTAGTCGTGTGGGGGATGTTTTTGTCATATCACCAGTAGGGGGTGCTGCTCTCGATGCGGCCCCAGCTCTGCCACTCGGGGAAGAAGCCGCTGGATGTTCTTGGGCTACCAAACTGGTCGAATTCCATCTCAGGTTTCTTGTCTTGGGTCTTGAACTCCTGCGGGGGTTTCTGGATGGTGCCCGGATGCTGGTCCTGCTCTTGCTCCGAATGGACCAGCTTGTAGTTCTTGCCGTCGTTGTTGTCCCAGTACTCCTGGTCCAGGGTTTTATAGCAGATGCAAAACTCCAGGCTTTTATCTTGGGGAATGACGCTTGGCAGGTCGATGGCAAACGAGAACGTGTCAATGTCCAAGCATCCATACACGTTATTCATGTACAGGCAAGAAACGTCTGTGTAGTTTTTCCACGAATCGAACGTTATCCGGAGGTCTACTGATTTCTGGAAGCTGATGTTGCTGACTTTGATGGTTCCGCTGAGGGACTTGTCTTGGAGCACACAGTTCTCCAGGCTGACGAGGTTCTTCTTCAACCGGTTCCGGAAGTCAAGGTAGTCTGCAGCAGGCTGGTTAAAGGCCAACACCATGCTCCTCTCTTTCGCCACCTTCAGGCCCACGATGGCGTTCTCCAGGTCTGATAGCTCGAACTGCAGATCCGCCAGGGGGTCCTCTTCGAATTCTTTGAATACGTGGATGGCGGTCAGCGACTTGCCCTTAGAATCAGCGAACACCACCCTCTTCTTGCGCTTGGTCTTGGGACTCTTCCAACCCACGGTGGGGGTCTCGACCTCTGCCTTGGAGCTGATGCAGGGGCGCAGTGGCTTGTACTGGCAGGCAAGCCTCCGTGCCTCGTAGGATCCCAGGAAACTGCACACTGGCGGTGACTGCGCCAGGCAGATCCGCATGGCCATGTCGACCGGCATGATTGGACTTGGCATCGGCCTAGGGTTTAATATCTGCAGGACCCTGTGGTGGAGGAAAAACAGCCGACATTAGACACCTCATTTACCAACAGGCAGACTAGTAGACAAGGGACTCTGCATAACGATTAGGATACAGCAGTGATGTGACAGAACACCAATATTAAACTACTAGCCTACTGGCCACTGGCTTTGGGCCATTAGTCATAACTAAAGCATATATTTGGAGTGCCAGAATGTTGCATGGACATTTGTTTTAGATTTTAATCTCAACAGTGTTGTCTCCCAGTAGCCTAGGCTACAAAGTACGAATGCAGTCAAATTACAAGAAGCACTACACAAAAATTACAATTCTTACAGTTCACTATATGTATGATATCGAGTTTCAATAGTGATGTTTCATTTATTACTTTAACACGCTAAACTTAGCATACAGTAAATAAATCAATCACATTCCTATTTTAATCCAAACAAGTTTCTTTTTCTTTACCCCTCTTTAGATAAATGTGGTTAGAGGCTCAATTGTACTTACATTTACAATTTATTCAATTACATTTGCATGAAAGTAAACGGTAGTCTAAGAGACAGAGACATTCCAAAAGGCTGAGGCAAAAATTCAAATATTTCTATCACTTGGGCTAACGTGAGCCTCATAAGGCACACAGTGTTCCCGTTTCAAATGTCTTTTATACATCCACAAAGCCGTTTAGTCGCGATGACTACTGTTACATACTCGTTTAGATACGTTTAGTTCAGCCTACTTCTTTTAAGCGTTACAGCCAGTCTGACGCACTTTGCCATCTTACCTGGTGCAATTCATTGTAAAATGTTACTTTGTCCTCGGTAAAAATGAAATAATATTGGTTGAAATAAAAAAAACTTAAGACTCTAAGAATACTGCTTCAGTTACCAGCTAAGTAATTAAATAAAAGCATTATAAAATAAGACCGGTTTTGGACAATGAATGCCTTGGGTCCTGCGACACACCCCCTTCTCGACTCAGCTCGGCTGCACTGGCAATGACGGGGTCGCTTTCACACAGCACATCAAATCTATTTGCGTATTGCTTCACACGAGAGCCGCGACAGCCAATGAGAATACTGAAAAGTTTCAGTTCGAGCCAATCAGCACACAGCCTCACATCACTCCTGGTGCGCATGGTGAAGTAATGCAGCCCACAGTTTCAGTGACCAGGAAGTTTGAACGGTGAGGAGAAAGAGGGAGAAAGAGAAGACTATACTGAAATTCAATGTAGACCCCTGTCGGGAGATAGAGGTGTCTGCTGGCTACTGTATTCAACCATTTCAGCCTTCACCTGTCTCTCCCTCTTTCTCACACTCTTTCTTTGTTTTACTTGAGTGTTTTCAAAAATGTTCATGAGTAAAACTATGAAGCCTATATTTGCATTAATTGTATTGTATGTAAAAGTTAATTAATGGTCAATAACCATATAAAAAACTACCCAAACACTAACTCTAATGTATATAGACCTACAGCATTTGATCTCCTGGATGACTAGTTTTCAGGGAAGTGAAATGTAGGTCAATATGCGGCATTATCATTCATCATGTCAACCACATGTGTTGCGTTTTTTCCTCTGAGATTATAACATACAGAAACTGCATACATCACTTCTGTTATCAAACAGTGCATCATACTTAACTGACCCTATCATGCCGCTAAACCACATCATTGTTAAACTGTAGGTCGGCTATTTTTATCAAAGTTTGAAGTGGTCCATGCTATAACACACACAAACTCCTCTCCATCAGAAGAGCAGAGCAAGAGCAGACGCCATGGGGACCGTGGCTCTGCGTCACGTAGCCTGCATTGTCAGCCATCACATGGTTTGTGGTAAGAGAGAGGATGTAAAGACTTCCTCCAACCACAGGTAAGATTCTCTTAAATGACTGTGACTATGCCTAATACCCCTTAGAGTGAGAGACATTACGTGTGAGAGAGATAGATAAAGTGTGAGAGAGAGAGAGAGAGAGAGAGAGAGAAAGAGAGAGAGAGAAAGAGAGGGGTCATTAAAAGGTCTTTCTTCTACCTCACAAGCAGTTCACATCCATATATGCATAGCCTGACAGTTTCCACATTATGGTATATAAGGAATTATATGCATATGAGTTGAATGAATACACTAAAATTACCACAGTTGAAAGTAAAGGTGATTTTGGATTTGTCTGTTTTGCAGAGCTTTGCATACTAGTTTTTTACATTTTAAAATGTTAAACAAGATGCAGTCATTTACAGAATTATTTACATCTGCAGTGACAGTGCAAAATATGACATACAATAAGCAAAAAAAAAAAAATTATCTGCTGATAGATTATTGTTTTTAAATCTCCACATCTGCACTGCTCAGACATGTTCTAAATAAATATTGCTTTAAACTGTTCCAATATGTGATAAAAAAATATCGTTGTTTTTATACGTTGTATCTAACAGCTCAAGGTAAGTGCGTCACTCTCAGTGAAAGCATATGATGACAGCATAAACATCTGAGCCTTGCATTCAGTAAACATTAACATGTTATCAGGAACAATCAAGTTTTAGGCATCACAAGTGAGATTACTCTCCCATGTAATGGAAACTATTGAACAACGCATAGCATGGTTTATGATAAAACGACAATTGCGTTACCTCTCAATGCCAGAGTTTCCCTTAATATCCCCTCTTGTCCTCTTGATGGTCCTCAGCCAAACAGATATACTTGCTGAAGTTCAGTGCACCAAATTCTGTCGACCAGCCAGGAAGACTATGTTATTGGACAACTGCAGACCAAAACAGGAAGTTCTCCCCTAGGCCAGCCCTCTTACGCTATCTATCATGCTATGAACAGACTAGGTCGAACATGGGGTTAAGAGCATTCCTCTGTTTGATGAGTACATTTACATTTAGTCTTTTAGCAGACGCTTTTATCCAAAGCAATGTACAAGGGAGAGAACAATCAAGCTACAAGCAAAAAAGAACTAGTGTAACAATAAAAACTATTTTACATAAGAAACAGAAAAAAGTGCAGGAATGTAACTACTGTAAGTGCAAGTTATGAGTGCAAGAGTTAGAAGAGGGTAGGCATTTGCTTCACCAAAAGTGAATCCCTAAGAGATTGATATCAGTGCTAGACTGTATCAAACAATAGCTAATTATTTTATGACTATGTCTGAACACAACATGTATTACTCTGTTAATAAAGAATAATTGTTACACCTCAGACTTGCTGTAAATGAACAAATTTACATTTGATTGGAACACAATTGGCTATTGTTTTCAGTGACAGCATGTTGAGCTATCGACTACAGCCTATTTAAGACAGAACAATAGAGGGAGGGAACGCCTTCAAGTCGTATCAGTCCACTGGAACAGTAAACACACACACAACATGACGTGACGCAGCAAGCTCGTGCTTGCCAAGCATCCAGGTGTGAGCACAGGCTGTCAACTTTGCTTTAGCAAGATGTGCTTTGGCGGGGGCCTGGCAGTGGGTGGAGGCAGCCTCCCATGGAAGCTCCATAATATCCGCAATCTTCCATATTTCCCGTTTTGTTTCACCCTGGCAGGCAGACGCACTTGGATATCTGAGAAAATGCCTTATCGTGACATTCAGGTGAACCTTGGGGTCTATATAGCAAAGGAAAAGAAAAGTCACATCACTTGACATCTGACCTCGGTCCCCTGGTCACAAACCCTGCACCCTGACCTCAATGCCAAAGAGTCAGGCTGGTTGGTGTGGCAAACAGAACCCACGCTCAACCCAAGCTCAACCATATTGGCGATACTCCAGTCAGTATGATACCAAAAAACAATATCAGACCACAGAGTTACTTAGAACTCCTCATGATGCTTCAAATGAATGTCATGGGTAATTAATCTAGCAGGAGAGATGCTAATTAACTTTGTCACCTCATGTTTAATGTTCCGCAAGCTGTTGCACTCTTGCATGAAATGAGCTCTGGAGTCATCGGGCCTTTGTAGACAGAGTCTGCCTGAAGGATCTAACACAAGCTCGTGCTGAGGCGAAAATGAGACGCTCGAAGCTGTGAGATGAAGGGTTATTTTTATCGGTGCTAGTGAGAGTGTCTATCTCCTGTCCCTTCTGTCCAAGGAGGTGTTGTGCAATACTGCCTCTAACAGTGACTTTGGAGAGAGGCACTGTCATTGTTTTGCTGTGCAAATTAATAAAGAAAAGAAAATCAGGGTACGTTTTGTTTTTTTATTCAACAGGGACAGGTTGCACAGAGAAAACCAGTTGGAGCTCCTAGAATCTTTTATCTGAAAGCGTGTTACATTTTACATTCAGTCAAGCCATGAGCTAAGACAGTTGTCTTTGCAGCTAACTGACTGGACCTTGGTCTTTTCTCTTCTATCTAGTATGATGTTGGAACAACCTCGTCAGATCACAAGTCTACTGAAGAAAACCGAATTAGAATGTGGTTTGTGACCTCTTAATTATCATTTTTCGTTCACAGATATGATATACTAGTCAAATACACTAGAAAACGAGAAGTTTTGAGTGGTCAGTGACAGTTTTAAGTGACCTGCGGTGGATCAGGTGAAGGTCTGCTGCCTGCCACAGGTTGCTGAAATACTGTCACTATTGCAGCCTAAGACAATATTTGCACAGCTATTGCGAGGACGAGCCCACATTTAAAAATAAACTTGTGGATTACATTGGACAGGAGCCATGAGGGGGCAGCTGTAAAAGAATTGCATCAAGGCAGCCAAGGCTGGATTTGAACTTTCATATAGTCCTGCTTATACATGCATATTTCCGCTCTAGGCAGTAGGGGGCTGTGCTCGTTCTGGCCTAAGTCCGGCTTGGTTCTGGCTCAATGTTGACTGCCATCTGGGAACCGGGCCACTACTCGGTTCCATGTTCCATGCTCAGCTAACAGGCATTGATAATGACAGTGGACAAAGTTATTTTCTCACTAAAGTCTCGAGTGTAAAGTGTCCTGCAGTGTGCTTTTCCTATCTCAATATTCCATTCAATAAACTATGAAGTACTCACATGCCTGTTGCAGACTGCTGCCAATGCTACGTGCACAGATGCAAGTGCAGATATTTTTAGTTGCCAAAAGCTTTTTGGTTCATCTTCACTCAAACTGTCCAGATGTTTGATTCAGAGTTTAACAAAAACCTGAGCAATACTACCCTCTAGTGTACTGTGGTGCCATCTGGTAGATCTGAAGTTAAATGTTACTGTTGTAAGTCACTCAGTTATGAATAATTGGATAAACGATTTATGGTTAAGCAAATATGTAAATTTGGGTTTTTAATCAGCCCTTCAGTTTCTGGGGAAATAATATCAAATAGTTTTACCACAATTAATATTATCAGTAAGTTGTAGTATAAACATCAAATATAGACTATTGACGTGAACCTTCAAACATATTACAGATTTTAACTAAATTAAATCACAGTTCTTCCATTTACATTAATGACGATTTGGTCATGTAACCACAGCAGGCCTGCAGCTAAAGCAGACAGCTGGAGACTGAAAGACTGCAGGTTTATCAGGTTGGACTGGAAAGGAGTTGAGTGGAAGTTGACCTGCTTGTCTCTTCCCTCCCCAATCTTCTCTAATGTGCGGTGTAGACCACCCCCACTGCTCCACTGTTGAGCTCATACCTGTGTTAGCAGACTGTGGTGGACTGTGCTAAGTCTGGCCAGTTTAGGTATTTTCTTGTACGTTAAGTATGGTTAGTTATTCTGTCTTTCTTTTTTCCTTTAATTCCTTATTCCTTTCCTTCATTTCGTTCTTTCTAAATCACTCTCTCCTTCTTTCTTTCTCTCTTTCTTTCTTAATTTGCTTGAATATAATGATGAAGACAACTCAGTGTTAGTCATTTTCATTCCTATTTTATTGATTTCATTCCTATTCCATTATGTTTCTAATAACTTTACAGACTAATACAAAAATAAAAGGATTCCAGTCATCACACACACACAAACACACACACACACACACACACACACACACACACACACACACACACACACACACACACACACACACACACACACACACACACACACACACACACACACACCACACACACACATACACACACACAGGTAAGAGCAATACCTTCTTAGTTACGTTATTCAATTCATCCAGACAAATACATTAGTTATGCTTTTACGGTTAGAACACACCTCACAGCATATGATCAAACAGTACAGGTAACCTAAGAATCTGTGCGTAAATGCATATTCTGTATGTTCACCTCATTCCAGCAATTATTTTCTAGACATAGAGCATAATAGCAAGTATAATATTTCTGGCACATCATATAAGTAACATTCTTAATACATTCATTCTTCATAATACACTCAATTGGATATTCATTTTGACATAAATCGTAAACAGGATGTTTTGTGTCAAACGCAGTTAGCATAGATAGTTTGCATAATGTTTCAGAATGTGCTGACAAAAGACTTTTTTTTTCTCCCTTTTATACAAGGTAAAAGTTCACGCACAAAATGGAATGCTTCTGTTTGTAAAGGACACAGCAGTCACACGTGTAGCCAATCTATAGTTTTGCCAATGGCTTCTTGTGGTGACAGAACAACACACACACACACACACACACAAACACACACACTCCTCCTCCTCTCCCTCTCAGACACACACACATACACCCACACCCACATTGAAACACACCCACATTTTCATGACTCATAACCTTTGTGATTCATATTTACAAAAACACTAATCACTCATTCTGAACAGCTTAGTTCTTCCCTTCTGTATTTCCGGAATTTTCTAGAGGGGCATGTCAGAATGACCTACCCTACTACAGCAATCTGTCTCAGAATCCCAGGACACTTCACAGATTACCTTTCATTGGCAGAGTAGAACACTTACAGTAATAGAATGGAATATAGAGAGGTAGAGGATCACGGCTACAGGGGGCCGGCCTTGCCTTGGCAGATGGCCACCCCTCTGATAGGATAGTTTAAAACATTACACATTCATTTGCGGAAAAGTGGAGGTGGGTCGGATGCTGGGGCAGGGGAGGGGGGAGGGGTGTGTGACAGGGGGGTTGGGGCTAACTCCGGACCCAGTTGACTGGCACCCAGTGAGGTTCTCTATCCAGGCGTTCTAGAATGTTCCGCAGTTCCATGCAGGCACTGGCCAAGTCCTCCTTCACGTGGACCCGGTCCACCAGGTGGCCGTACTGCTGGTCCATCTGTTCAGCTGAGTGCATCATTTCCTGCAGGTCTTCATCCTTCAAGCCGAGAGAAAGAGAGAGCGAGAGAGAGCAGAGAGAGAGAGAGAGAGAGAGAGAGAGAGAGAGAGAGAGAAGGACAGACAGACAGACATACAGACAGAGGGGGGGGGGGGGGGGGGGGGGGGCAGAGGGAAAGAGAGATTGTGGGTATGAGAGAGCAAGAAAGCGAGACAGGACGGAACAGAGAGAGAGGGTTTTTCCAACTGTTTACAACAATTTTCAAAAATACTGTGTATCTTTTTTCTTTACTGCAATATACAGTCGTATGCAAAAGTTTAGGCACCCCTCTAATGCTGCATGATAATTTACTCTGTCTTCACCAAAAAAAATCACAGTGGTCAAAAATTTATTTTGTAGTTATCACTGAGTGCTAGGGTGTTTTCCAGACAAAGATATTTAGAGTAGCAGTATTTATTGGTGTGAAATTAAATCAAATGTGAAAAATAGGCTGTGCAAAAGTTTGGGCACCCTGATAATTGTGTTGATTTGAATACCTGTACCTACTCAATGCTGATAAAATGCAACACAGAATTAGTCTGGTTAGCTCGTCAAGCCTTCAATTCCATAGAAAGGTGCATCCAACCATTAAAAAAGGTATTTAAGGTAGCCAATTGCAAGTTGTGCTTCTCTTTGATTCACCTCTGAACAGTGGCAACATTGGGGCATCAAAACAGCTATCAAATGATCTGAAAACAAAGATTGTTCAGCAGTTTTGTTTAGGGGAAGGCTACAAAAAGTTATCCTGGAGGTTTCAGCTATCAGTTTCCACTGTGATGAATTTTATTATGAAGTGGAAGGCAACAGGCACAGTTCTTGCTAAGGCTAGAAAAATAACAAAGAGGCAAAGGCGAATAATGGTCAGAATGGTCAAGAATAACCCTCAGATCACCTCCAAAGATCTGCAAGGTCATCTTGCTGCAGATGGTGTCACTGTGCATTGCTCAACCATTCAGCGCACATTGCACAGAAAACAGCTGTATGGGAGAGTGATGCAGAAGAAGCCTTTTCCGCACACACGCCACAAACAAGCTCGCTTGAGGTTTGCCAAACTACATTTGAACAAGCCAGGCTCATTTTGGAACAAAGATAGAGATATTTGGTCACAACAAGAGGCGTTACGCATGGAGGCAAATTAATACAGCATTCCTAGAAAAACACTTGCTGCCCACAGTAAAATTAGGTGGGGGGTCCATCATGCTGTGGGACTGTGTGGCTAGTACAGGAACTGGAAATCTATTTAAAGTTGATGGTCGCATGGATTCAACTCAGTACTAGCAAATTCTTGACAATAATGTTCAAGAATCTGTAACAAAGCTGAAGTTACGGCGGAGTTGGGTGTTCCAGCAGGACAATAACATGAAATATTGCTCCAAATCCACTAAGCCATTTATGCAGAGGGACAACTACAATGTTCTAGAATGGCCATCCCAGTCCACAGACTTGAATATAATTGAAAATACATGGGATGTCTTGAAGCAGGCTGTCCACGCTAGGCACCCATCAAACCTTACAGAGCTGGAGCTGTATTATAAGAAAGAATGGTCCAAAATACCTTCATCCAGAATCCAGACACTCATCAGAGGCTATAAGAAGCGTCTAGAGGCTGTTATTTTGGCAAAAGGAGGCTCTCGTAAATATTATTGTGATTTTTCTGTTGGGGTGCCCAAATTTATGCACCTGTCTAATTCTGTTATTATACATTTGGAATATTCTCTGTTTATCTAATTAACCTTATTTCACTTCTAAAATATCACTGTGTCCATGTAGTATTATATATGTGACAAAGAAGTTCCTGATCCAAACGCCCAACAATTCATAAATGAAAGTAATAAAGATTATCAGGGGTGCCTAAACTTTTGCATACGACTGTAGTTCAGTTGAGTTAAGTTGAAAACACACAGTTCACGCAAATGTGTTATACTTTATGAATGTCCAGAGTAACAACTTGACATTAATTACATAAAACACAACAATAATTAACATAATAAAAAAGATGCCACACTCAGTGCCTAATGAGTCCTAAAGGTTGCCATGGACACTCACTGTGATGTGTCCGCTGTCACCCCTGCCCGGTGAGGTGGAGGCACTGCGTCTCAGGAGGGTCTCAGAGATGCGCGGCCTCACAAAGATCACGTAGGGCTTAAACTCAGCTGTGCGCAGGATCTTCAGAGCCTGGGGAAAACGTGCATAAATACATTCCAAGGCTTACATCCATGACCTCTGTCTCAACACATGCTTTGTGCAGCTATTATGCATTTTGTAGTGAAAGCAATAGGAGAAGTGTACAAGTCAACGGTGACAAATAATAATGTCTGCATCAAGGACAAATAACCTGGATCGAACGAAAGTGTGAATAAAGTCCTCGTTTACAAAACCTTACAAATAATTCTCATAGAAATCTCATATGCAAACCCAGAATGATTTAGGGACTCAGTTGCTTGTTTAAACGCAGTGTTCTATGCAGTAGCAGAGGTGTAACGACATGAAGCCGACCTCACTAATTAACTTTCTGACACTCTGTGACCTCTGCTGTCAGGGAGAGACTCACCTCAGGCTGAACGTCCACCAGACACAACTTATTCCTGGCTAACACGCAGCGAATGGACTCCAGACTAGTGCCGTACTGGTTTTCCTTGTACTCTCCGTACTCAATAAACCTAGGTGGTAAAAAAACATGGAATACAAAGAGACAGGAGCCAATGCCAATGGCCAAGTCAATTAATTATGGAGATTTAACATACTCAATAACAATTTCAAACTTAATTATAGAAATGTTGAAACGATAAAATCAGTAACACTAGTAAAAACATTAGCACTATCACAGTGATTAATTATCAGCATGCAGATCATTATCTGGCCGAGTCTTCTCTCCGTCACAGTTCAGTAGGGGCAAGCTCACTTGTTATTCTGGATGTCGGCGTCGAAGGCCTGCTTGGAGATGAAGTGGTACTCCACCCCCTCCTTCTCGTGGCTCTTGCGGGCTCGAGTGGTGTCTGCAACACAGACAATGGAACTCTAACGAGCAGGGAACACACAAGGATGTGGGGCTGTGTGTGTAGCGTCCAGCGTTTCCTTTAGCATCTAGTGTATGTGTAGCTCTACCGAAAGAGCACGGATGCACACATATACATGTAAATCTGAACAGTACTGTAAGTCACATTGAATAAAATTGTCTGTTAAGTCATTAAATGTGAATGTGAAACAGCTTTGTTCTGTGTTTCAGTTTGCTGTCGTTTCAGTGAGATGTTGTGGGGACCCAAAACACTCACGAGGCACTGCCACGCCGTAACGGTGAGGGTTCTCAGCAATCACCCTCTGCTTGAGCTCATTGATCCGTGCTCCAAGGGAGCCTTAAGTATGAGTGAGAGAGAGAGAAAGAGAGAGAGAGAGAGAGAGAGAGAGGGGGATGGTTGTGTATGAGAGGGAGAGAGAGTGCGAGAGAGAGAGAGAGGGGGAGAGAGAGAGAGAGAGAGAGAGAGAGAGGAGGGTTGTGTATGAGAGGGAGAGAGGGGGTGAGGGTTGTGTATGAGAGGGAGAGAGGGGGTGAGGGTTTGGACAGAAATATAGGATGGGAGATGGGAGTCATGAGATAGCAATAGCAATATCACCATCAACACATTTACTACACAGCTACCAAGAAGTGTCTGACACACATTTAGGGCAAACTTTCTTAACAACCCACCCCACACACGCACACGCACTCGCGCACACACACACACACACACACACACACACACACACACACACACAAACACACAAACTCCAATCCCCTTTCTCTACACTTTTCTATGTCCCAAGTCTCTCACCGATCAGCACCACTAGTCTGCGTTGATCTGTAGGCCTCTGCTGGTACAGGGTCACCTCCTCATAGATCTGGAACTCAAACTCGTCCGGTGGCCGATTCTCTCCCGACCCCTGGCGATCTTTTCGGCTGAGCCGGAAACTTCTACGCAGTCCAGCTAAGGAGCAGAGACAGAACTGTGTCATTTAAAAAGATATATGTGCACCCACAAACACACACACATACGAACACTCACACACACGTACACAACTACAAAACTACAAACACATATACAATTACTACACACAAACACACACATAGATAAGTGCATTTAAGAACATGTATCTGATCTGTGTTATAGCCTAGACATAATAGTATGACGTTGATAGATAGACAATATTGAAACTGACATCTTTGCATCCATTGCAAAGTGGAGGCAAAGCACAGCTTTTTCAACCCTGCTGCTTGTAAAGATAAACATTCACTCATCTGGACAGAGATTTATACAAATGTACAGCAACAAAGTGTCTTGTCAAGTGTACTGAGCCAACAGTGCGAAATGTGGCCTATGGCAGAAAAAGTAACTCTATCATAGAGACAGTTACATAAACAGAGTTCTACCTTTCAGCTGGGTCTTCAGTGTTTCAGTTACAGGCAGATTAGGGGAAACTGTTAGTGAGATGAGGGGGGATCCACACACATACTGTTTCACTGAGTGTACACAGCAAAGCGTGTAGAGATGGACAGGGAGAAGTACCTGAGTAAAACTCCCAGGAAAAGGCCTGACCACAGGAGGGCGCCACCGCCTTACACTTCGGAGAAACTACAGCTAATGTTAGACCATCACAGAGGAAACGTACGCACACATGCTTGTATACACACACAGACGCACACACACACACACACACACACACACACACACACACACACACACACTGTACATCCACGGACATATACCGCAGCCTCAAGCCTCACAGGCCAGTGCATAGATGACGCCATGCTGTGTGTGAGTGTGTGTGTGTGTGTGTGTGTGTGTGTGTGTGTGTGTGTGTGTGTGTGTGTGTGTTTGTGAATGTGTGTGTCCACTCATTTTCATGTATAATGCCAGCCTGTGAGTGTGAGAGTATATCTGTGTGTTTGTGAACATACATGTGGTTTCGTTTTTTTGTATGTTTTAGTTGTGTGTGTGTGAGTGTGTGTGGGTCTGTGTGTGTGTATGTGTCCGCATGACAGCACGCATGAAACATTGCCCCTGGCCACAAAGGACAGTCAGCTATGAAAGCAAACCAAATAGGCTGTGAATCGCCAGGAAGTACACACCATCACACACACACACCCAAAATCGCCAGGAAGTACACACAAACACGCACACACAAACACTGCTGAATTTCCAGTGAGGCAGACAGAGAAGTGCCCAGAGCCAGACAGACACCAACTGTGTATTCAAGTACCCATAAAGCCATAGCCGCATTGTGAGGACCTCTATGCAGCCCTCACAAAATTAAAAGACCATTGAATGAAAATGTGACACAGCCCCTTTGGCAATCGCAGTTCAGCCATGTAGTGTGTACAGGACGACAGGAACGAATGGAAATGCCCCCTAACCTCAAAAGCTTTAAGCACAAATAAGCAACCAAGCCTCAGCTAGTACAGAAAGTATGGTGTTGCAGCATAAGCAATTTGCATTTAGCTATTTTCCTTTTTCTTTGCTGTGTGCCATACCGAGAGTGGTCTCACCTATGTGCTGGCCGCTGCTGCCCGCCTCACTGTCGCAGTCTTCTGTAGGGGGGGGGTGGGGGGGGGCAAGCAGGGAGAGATGAGGATGAGAGGAGGGGAAGAAGAGGGGGGGGATAGGTAACTCAGGGAAAGGAGGGTTACGTTGCTATAGTAACCAGGTATAGCTGCAAAGAGCAGGGATAATCTTGGTAAAGGCATGGGGGCAAATGTGTGCGAGACAGTCTAGAAGTGAATGTGGCAGCAACAGGGAAGTAAGGCTGGGAGAGCAGGAACCTGTCTAACTGTCTGTCTAACTGTCTGTCTAACTGTCTTTGTGTCCGTCTAACTGTCTTTGTGTCCCAACCTCTGATAGACCACAGTAAAATATCTGGAGTTGGAGCAGCACTGATACCCATTCAATACACTACTCCATTCACTGTGGATGTACTGATTGCATTTGCTGCTGTTGTAACTGTGAAACCCACAGCCATGACATTTGAGGGGTGAAAAGGGGTGAAGTGTCCTCAACAGATTTTACCAAAATAACAACAGCAGCAAAAACAACATCAGCAACGTTTTGAAGGGGATTCTGAGTCAGTTGGTACCACTTGGATTTTCTTTCAAACACAAACCTACCTCTCTCGCTAGTCTGATCATCTGAGTGCATTAAGGAGAGAGAAGATATCAAATCATCATATCATCAAATCATATCCACCCATAATTCATACCTAAAACATTCATTATAAAATGAATAGATACCATTACAAATAAAAAAATATGGTGTCATTTAATTCGAGACCACACATTAAAAAAAGCTTAGAATCAGGTCCTGTTGTCATATCGTCCAAACAAGCGTCCAGTAAGAGCATTAACACACTGACGCTCATTTGATCTCAGAGCTGAATTATCAGTGAGAGAATGAAAAAGAGAAGGACTCGGGGAAGAATCTGGGTCACTGTAAGATTGGTCAAAATGTGCTTGTGCAACAGACAACAGGCTAGAGTTCAACATCAGGGGATTAATCTGGGAGAATATTCTGGAATATGTTGCATCTGTCTACCCCCAAAACACACACTCACAGACGCTAATGCAGGCACAGACATAGACATGCACTCATGCACAAACACACACACACACAAACACACAGATCTGTGCAGAAGTACACAAGCAGACACACGTACACACACACACACACACACATGCTCACACAAAACTCACACAAAAATACACACACTGGTTGGCCTGCAATGAGGCACTAAACACACTCACAACACATACATAAACTCAAAAAGTTAAACCCGGTTATTTTCACAGTGACTCTCTGTAATTGAATGTCTTTGGGATTAAAACAACACCAAATGGCTTCTGTTCAACAAAACTATCCCTTCCAATATTTTTTTTCTCAGAAAAAGAAGAGGCAGAATGTTTATATGTATGAGAGAAAGAGAGCAAAAGTGTGTTGTGTGTGTGAGTGAGAGAGAGAGAGAGAGAGAGAGAGAGTACGTGTGTGTGTGTCTCTTTGTGTGTGTGTGTGTGTGTGTGTGTGTGTGTGTGTGTGTGTGTGTGTGTGTGTGTGTGTGTGTGTGTGTGTGTGTGCACATTTATTTATGTGTTTGTGTGTGTTGTAAGTTGTCTGTGTGTATATGTGTGACTGTATGGCTGTGTGTGTGTGAGAGCGAGAGAGAGAGAGCGAGAGTGAAAGAGAGTAAAAGAAAGAGAGAGAGAGAGAGAGAGAGAGAGAGAGAGAGAATATGTATCCATTCTTCTTATCAGGTAGATTTACAGTTTGCTCCTGTCACCCTTTAATGTTCATGATTTATGAAGCGTGGCCACGAGGTGGGCGTGGCCATGAGGTGAGGCGTGATGGCAAATGAGACTCACATGGTGGGGCACTGGGAGATTTGGAGCCCTGGAACGTACCCGTCTTCATTCTGTGCCTGAGTCGCCTGGAGGGATGAAAATGTAATTGATTTACATATAGATTAAGTTACAGTTTTAGTAACCACTTAAAAACACACCAAACAAGATGCAAACACTGAAATCCAAACTAATCAGCTACATCCCGGAAAGAACTAGTACCGCAGTGACACAGCGCACATGCATGCTTTGCAGTTACTTTTTATAGACAATCTCATGCCTACACAAATTACTGTAAAGATGCTGGTGAGAGATAATTATTCCCTATGGGAGGTAGCTGTGCTATGTTTCCCTCCTTTATGTCCTTCCTGTCCTTTTTTTGCCAGCTTGGAAGTCTCTACTGACACAGTAAGGCATTCAATACCATCCTGAACAAAGCCAAACATCAAAGCCGCACTCTCTCGCCTCAAGAACTAGCAGCAGCATAACAACAGGAACTCCCCAAATATTGCAGTGTCTAACTCCAACTCCTACAGTATTAATTCTGGCATTAGTCTTACTTCTCCTGGAACTGTCTGGAGGGGATGAGACCGGCGCGCAGGTTGCTGTCGCCCACGCGCTTGGCCTGCCACCAGGTCTGGTCGTCCTGGCTCACCACCTGCAGGATGTCCCCTCGCTGGAAAGGAAGTCCCGCCTCCTGGCAGGGAGTGGCCTTGTCCTCGAATGGGATGTAGTCGAACAGGGACCTCAGATAGACCTGGTGCAAGAACAGGAGCATTTTAGATATTTTTTGTTGTATTGTTACATTATTATTGTAAACTTTGTTTCATTCTCTCATTATTTATTTATACATACACTTTATTTTATTATAATTATATGGTTCCTCAGAATGTTGCAAAAAGTTACATTGAATTGAACAGGCTATCACAACGTTCGAAGGTCTGATATTTATTTTTATTATACGGCTCCTCAGAATGTTCGAAAAAGTTACGCTGATTTGTATGGGCCACCCCAACGTTCAGAGGTCTGATATTTCTTACATTGACCGCTGCGAAAATGTATTCTCATTGGCAACTAGTTTTGTGCTTCTAATTCACAAATTTCATATCATTCTGCAAGTAGTATGTTCATTTAACTAAACGGAAAGTCATTGTAACTTGAAGTCAGCAAGTAATGGGTTTCTACGCAACAAACACCTGAAACTTTAAAGTTGTTTTTTTGCGTGAAGACATTTTTCTTAGCAGAAGCCACAAAACGGCAAAAAAATTATTTAGTGCAAAAAATAAATCCCTTCAGGACGAAAAAGAACCCGACGCGTAGCAGAGTTTGTCCCATTGGGACTTATTTTTCTATACTGACTGGCAGACATATTATCCCTTACATAATACATCAGATTAATATAATTTATTTACATGTACATCTAAAGGCCGGGTGAACATCTTTATATTTTCATTTTTTCGGAAACCTGAGCAAGACACACACCTTGCTTTCATTAGGATTGTCTTCCTCCTTAATGGCTGGGATGATCTTCAGTGTAATGGAACCCTGAGACTGGGACTACACATTTACATTAATTGGCAAATGCAGAATTAAAACAAGAAGTTTTTAAAGATCATGAAAGTCCATTGGTCAGTTTGAATTGGTCAGCTTAAAAGTATATTAAATGTTTTTGATGGCAATACTGTCCTATACTGTAAATGCAATATATACTTATACTGGTAGAAGGGGAGGTAGTGTGTAAGTACTTACCAATAGCTGGCTGATCTCATCCGGTCGTTTGTGGATGATGAGGTTTCCATTCACCTCCCTAAGCTCATCCCCTACATGCACGAGACCTGTGTGATCATATAAACACACGCACACACACACACACGCGCGCGCGCGCACACGCGTGCATGCACACACACACACACACACAAACACGCATGCACGCACACACGCCCACACACACACACGCAGAAACAGTAATCAGATGATTACATTGCAATAATACATGGAAAGGTAAATCTTCTTACATACTTATCTGAACAGGCACACACACACACGCATATTCTAAATGCATATAAACTGATCAGAGAATGAATACAAACAAAAGCTGGAAAACACACACAAGCATTCACACACACGTTTTCCCATGCATGCAGAATACACCCACGGAACAAATCCTGTTTCATCCAGATGAGCATAATTTCCATAGCAACATCTTTTCTCAGTTCTGTAATCTGTAACATGTAATCATGGGTCTGGACATAATCTCTGGATTTTGTTTAATATTTTGGCTACTCCATCATTAAAGTCATTCCAGCACTCAGAATTCACATGTTTTTGACGCAACTCATGAGGCATTCCAGAGCGGAGGTTTGCTATACCTCCTCCATGCTGTCAGATGTAAACACTACTTTTAATTTAGCCTTGTTTCCAGTGGAATGACCAGGGATTAGGGATTCACTGATTCACTGACAGACAGGCAAGGAGTTAATTGTGGCATTTTAATTTAGATGACTGAGTGGTCAGACTGAATTTTGGGTTTCTGTTTATGTGCATGTACGTGTGTGTGTGTGTGTTAATGTGCGTATGCGTGTGTGTGTGTATGTGTGTGTGCACTGTTTCAAAACCAAGTAACATCATTGTTTCTTTTCGATCAGCTCAATTGGAATTACATTGTGTGTGTGTGTGTGTGTGTGTGTGTGTGTGTGTGTGTGCCTGCTTGAACACAAACTTACCACTACGGTCAGCTGCCCCTCCTCTCATGATCCTGGCCACCACTACAGCACCCGTCATGTCATCCCTACGAATAGTGGCGCCCTACACACACACACACACACACACACACACACACACACACACACACACACACACACACACACACACACACACACACACACACACACACACACACACATACACACAAACTTTCACAATCTTTACAATTCCCAAGTAGAAGTATCTTTATAGACACACAGATTCAGATAAATGGTTCCAATTCAGCTTCACGCTTTCAACACCTTCGGGCTCAAAGCCAAGGCTTTTAGTTAAATCACATTTGACATGCCACACACATATTATATTATGGATGTACGCAAAACCACCATGCAGCCAACACATACACATACACAGGCAAAACAATTCAATCAATGAAGGTTAAGATCATCAATGATTTTTAATGATTCTGGTGCTTTATTTAAAACAGCCTAAGGTGCAATGTACCCAGTTATTCGCATACAATAATAATACGATCTATTTCCGATGTAAATACATGTTACGTATGACTAGCCTTTCCTAAACTCTCACCTTAGCTTTAAGGGCATCTTTTATAAGAACATATTCTTACATAAGAGGAACACTATGTAAATGACATAAACACTTATATAACGAAATATACACTTTAAAAGTGTAACTCTATCTACTGTGGGTGTGGATGTACAGCAGGTTATGTAAGGTGTGTGTGTTGGGTCTGTGAGTCATATTTTCTGTCTTTTGACTCACGAGGGGCTCCTTGTTCTTCACCAGTCGCACAATCTTCACAGACTCTTCCTCCAGCTCGTCGTCAAGGTCCTCCGGCACGGGGGGCAGGACCGGGTCAAAGTTCTTCTGGGCCACCGTGTCATGCACAGCCAGGACCGCCTGCAGGGGTGAGGAGGAGAGAGACGAGGAGTGAGTGAGATGTGATGTGCTGACAGAGAGAGAACCGTAGGGCAGGGGGAGCGGGAGGGAAAGAGGGGATATATAGATAGATAGATAGAGAAAGAGAGAGAGAGAAAGGGGAAGATGAGAGAGAGAGAGGGCAAAAGAGAGGGAGGGATAGAGAAAGGGAGAGGCAGCTAACAAAGTGAGATGTGACAAGCTTGCAGAAAGAAAGAGTTGCAGAGACAGGGGCAAAGTGAGACATGACATGCTGCTAGTGCTTTTGCAAAGATACAGATAGAGACCGACAGAGAGAGGGGGAGAGAGAGAAATCTACCATGTTGACAGTTTTTCTCAGAGGGTGCATTGAGAGAAAGAGAGGTATAGTTAAGACCGAAAGAGATAAAGGAGGGATTGATAGAAAGGAAGGCAAATAAATGTGTTATGAAACAGTGTGAGACAGAATTGCCTTACGGTACAGAGATGTAGTGTAAGCGTTAGGAAGAGGGGCCACAAAAATGTCATCTGACTATATTAGATGTTTTATATCTGTTTTAAGCAAAGGCAGAGAGGGAGAGAGGGACAGAGAGAAAGAGAGAGAGGGAGAGATAGAGAGAGAGAGAGAGAAAGAGAGAGAGAGAAAGAAAGAGAGAGGGAGAGAGAGAGTGGAAGAGAGGGAGAGACGACATAATGATATTGCTTTTTGGTTAAAGGCAAAAGGAGATATGGTGCATGATGGATGCAAGGAGAGAGTACCGTAAAGCTGATATTGTTTATGGAAAAGAAACGGAGATGAGGCAAATGCAAAGAAAGTGTGTAAAAGTGGTGTGTGTGTGTGTGTGTTTACGTGTGTGTGTGTGTGTGTTTGTGTGTACGTGTGTGTGCGTGCGTGTGTGTATGTGTGTGTGTGTGTGTGTGTGTGTGTGTGTGTGTGTGTGTGTGTGTGTGTGTGTGTGTGTGTGTGTGTGTGTGTGTGTGTGTGTGTGTGTGTGTGCGTGTTGACATTTTTTCATTAAGGGGAAAGTAGAGGGTGAGGAGGACAGTCAGGACAGTGGTGAGTTACAGACCGAGAGGTAAACAGGAAAGGATGGGAGGAAAGAAAGGGAGAAGAAGTAAGTGAGAGAAAGACTTGCCTGAGGGTTCAGAGAATAAGAGAGTAAATGTGATGAAGTGAGGCTATAAAAAATGTCATCTGATGGCATTTCTGTTTAGTGCATTCTCTCTCTCCCTCCCTCTTTCTCCCTGTCTCTATCTCTCTGTGTGTGTGTGTGTGTGTGTGTGTGTGTGTGTATGTGTGTGTGTGTGTGTGTGTGTGTGTGTCTGTGTGTGTGTGTGTGTGTGTGTGTGTGTGTGTGTGTGTGTGTGTGTGTGTGTGTGTGTGTGTGTGTGTGTGTCTGATTTGGAGTAATTGATCTTGGGCTTACATAATTACCACTATCAAACAGGATTGTCTGGGTCTCCATGTTTAACTGTGCTCATGTCTTTTCAATAAAACGCTTTTGGTGAAATTAATTATCAGTGGAGTAATGAATGTAAAGTGGCGTGTGCTTATTTGTCTGCCTGGAACTGATAAGAGAGTACACGGGTGCATGTTTGTCTGTGCTTTGTGTGTGTGTGTGCTCTGTGTGTGTGTGTGTGTGTGTGTGTGTGTGTGTGTGTGTGTGTGTGTATTCGATTGTCATACATTTGCTGATTTCTCCTTATAAAACCAGTGGTGCTTGAGTGTGTGTGTGTGTGTGTGTGTGTGTGTGTGTGTGTGTGTGTGTGTGTGTGTGTGTGTGTGTGTGTGTGTGTCTATTCGATGGTCATACATTTGCTGATTTCTCCTTATAGAACCAGTGGTGCTTGTGTGTGTGTGTGTGTGTGTGTGTGTGTGTGTGTGTTTGTGTGTGTGTGTGTGTGTGTGTGTGTGTGTGTGTGTGTGTGTGTGTGTGTGTATTCGATTGTCATACATTTGCTGATTTCTCCTTATAAAACCAGTGGTGCTTGAGTGTGTGTGTGTGTGTGTGTGTGTGTGTGTGTGTGTGTGTGTGTGTGTGTGTGTGTGTGTGTGTGTGTGTGTGTGTGTGTGTGTGTGTGTGTGTGTGTATTCGATGGTCATACATTTGCTGATTTCTCCTTATAGAACCAGTGTGTGTGTGTGTGTTTTTGTGTGTGTGTGTGTGTGTGTGTGTGTTTTTGTGTGTGTGTGTCAGGCTGAAGGCTTGCACACAACATTGTTACAGCCGGGGTGCGATTTGTGAAGGAATCAGAGGGGGGGGTGTTTTTAAAATGGCGTTTTTTGTCCCCATGAAAATCAATCATGAACTACAGGGGGCTATTTAAGCTTTTTAGTTGTTAAAGCATCTGCTGGATTAAACAGAGAACATAAAGGCCAGGTGCATTGTAAGCTCTATCCAGCTGTTTGTTTATGTGATTATTAAAATATATTTTCTGCACTGTTGGCTGAACTGAATGATCAAAAGAGTGCTTTATTTTTGTCCTCCACAAACTGTTAACCAGGTAGCTCACTAGACAGCAACTAGTATTTATCAATCTTTCCGATTTGGTTACAGCAGATGTCAGATATTCCAACCATTGACTTTAAACACTTGGAGCAGCAAACAGGAATCAGCCCTATTCTACTCACTAATGTGTTAAACAGCATCTTTGACTATTTGTGCTTGTTGACACTCTGAAAAGCAGTGAGACAAGCCAATGGAACCAGGTTCATCACAGCCGCGGGGTCACTCCATCTTTGATGTTATTATTTATGTTATTGTTGTTTGCACTATAGACTGGTCTCATGGTAAGGGCTTTACTATATAGTATATATATGTTTTAAACAGAGGGGGGTGTACCCTGCTTATATGTCTGTGCTTTGTGTGTTTGAGTTATGAAGAGAGCTTTATATACAGTGCCTGACAAAAGTCTTGTCACCTATCCAAGTTGTAGGCACAACAGATGATAACTTGACTTGTAGTTGATCAATTGGAATCAGAAATGGCTTCTATGAAAGGCGAAGGCCTTTAGATTATGCTTATTATACCAACATAAAGTTGTGTATCATTAATTGAGTTTTATCATGTAATAAGGACAGACAGGTCAGATTGGGTTTGGACAAAAGTCTCGTCGCATACACAAAAATATTTTTTTTAATTTTTAATTTTACTTTGATAACACAAAAATGCTACAATAACATCAGAGCATAAAGTCATGGTGCCTTGGAAAAAACAAATAATATTGTGTATGACTCCCATGAGCTTGGAGGACTGCATCCATATGTCTCGGCAATTACTCAAATAACTAATTGATGAAGTATGGAATGGCAAAGAAAGCAGTCTTGCAGGACTGGTTTCATCTTCCAAGCCTCCTCCTTCATCCTACTTCAGACATGCTCAATAATGTTCTTGTCTGGTGATGGGCTGGCCAATCCCGGAGCACCTTGACTTTCTTTGGTTTCAGGAACTTTGATGTGGAGGCTGAAGTATGAGAAGGAGCGTCATCCTGCTGAAGAATTTACATTCTCTTGTGGTTTGGGATGTAATAGGCAGCAATAATCTCTTGATACTTCAGGCTGTTGATGTTGCCATCCACTCTGCACACCCATACTGGTTGTAACCCCAAACCATTTTTTTGCCAAAACGATAGACAGTGGAAAAGTGTCAGAAGGTTGATTTTTTTTCTGATGAATCATCCATTAAACTGCATTACGATCGCTACGAATACTGCAGAAGACCTGTTGGAACCCGCATGGACCCAAGATTCAGTCAAGTTTGGTGGAGGAAAAATCATGGTTTGTATGGGGGTGTGCAAAAGATCTGCAGAGAGGATGGCAACATCAGCAGCCTGAAATATCAAGGGATTCTTGATGGCGATTACATTCCAAACCACAGGAGACGGCAAATTCTTCAGCAGGATGGCGCTTCTTCTCATATTTCGGCCTCCACATCAAAGTGGATGCAGTATGGATGCAGTCCTCCAAGCTCATCTGAGTCATATATGATATTGTTTTTTTTCCCCAGGGCACCATGACTTTATGCTCTGATGCTATTGTAGCATTCTTGTGTTATCAAAGTAAAATTCGAAATTAAAAAAATATTTTTGTGTATGCGACAAGACTTTTGTCCAAACCCAATCTGACCTGTCTGTCCTTATTACATGATAAAACTCAATTAATGATACACAACTTTATGTTGGTATAATAAGCATAATCTAGAGGCCTTTGCCTTTCATATGAGCCATTTCTGATTCCAATTGATCAACTACAAGTCAAGTTATTATCTGTTGTTCCTACAACTTGGATAAGTGACATGACTTTTGTCAGGCATTGTATAGAGAGAGAGAGAAAGAGAGAGATATAGAGAGATAGAGAAAGAGAGAGAGAGAGAGAGAGAGAGAGAGGGAAAGAGACAGAGAGCAAGAGAGAGAGAGAGGCGAGAGAGAGAGACAGTGAGACTGCAGTCATACCTTCACATGAGGGGCAGTCAGCAGGAGAAACAGCTCCCGCTCATCTCCAGCCAACGCCCCTGCCTGCAGCTCATCCACCACCTGTCAATCACAGGATCATCATGGGTTAGGTACAATACCACAACCACAACCATCAACACCATCATCATCAGGAACAATAACAATAATAACAGCACAATCATCATCATCATCATCTTCAACAACAACAACAATCTTCATCATATTCTTCTTTAGCAGCAACCTTCATCATCATCAAAGCAGTCATAAAACTAAAGGGGCCCTAGCCAACACACAGCATCTCCCCCTAGTGTTCTGGTGTAAGACTAGAAGAGCATATGTTAACGGCACTAGCTTGTGTTTTTCTCCCTATCCCTCCAAAAGTGCCCAGCATTGGTTGTGCCGTGGTGCCCTAGACGAATAGCCAAGCACCTTTATGGTCCCAGATGCTTACTTTCCCAGATGGCCGTGTGCTGATTGATTCAGACGAAATGGATAAAGAATAAATCAGCAGAATGATGTTGAATCTGGACAGGCTTATTAAGCGATAAATTCAGCAACATGTTTGACTTCTATCTGAGGGCCAATGAGGTATTTCCTGTGACTGGCTCCAGAGTCGTAAGCCAGAGGTTAATTTCTGACTGCTCCACCAGGATCAATATAGGATCAATATTCCTATTGGTTCAGATGATGAAACACTTGGGGGTGGTTGGAGGGAGCTGGCCAGGAGATGTTCCTAGCGCGCTTATAAAAAAGGTTCTTTATTTCTGTCGATTGGAGGCACCCTTACTAAAAGAGGCCCGGAACTTTGGTTCTGAACTAATCTCAAAGACTCTCAAAATCTGAAAAGCTAATGAAAAAGAGATCTGATTGTGTACCACATCCTTATACCAGTATTTCTCAGTGGAGTGAAAGGGATCACAAATAGCTTTGTTTCATACTCTTTAACAGTATTTGTACAGGGAAAAGCATATCAGCATAATAAAATGTATCAGCATAATAACATCATTCTCTTTTCTCCATCTAGCTTTGGAATTTTTAAATATTTCTAATTTCTCCAGGTTGATGATGGTTTGGGGCCAACGCTAGAAAAGTTCCAAGAGATAGGTTTGTCCAGCTCTTTGCAGTCGAACAGATAGAACCCATTGAGCTGTTGAAACAGAAAGTCCCTGGTTGTGGTGTAAAAGTGGGAAAGCTGTTACACTTACATCTTCAGCCAGACAGGAGGCGCTGTGGAGCACAGGTGTTGGACTCTGACGCTGATATAACCTCAGCCTCTCATGGATCTACACAACACAAGACAAACACATCTGCTGGTTACAACCTAAATATAAATATGTCTATGGTTACAACAAGCACCGCTTTAACATTCAGACCATCCTGGGAGGACAATTCATTCACCTTTATTTAGCAGACACTTGAATCTAATGTCACTTACAACACAGTACAGATCAGTATTTGTGCTCCTTAGGTATTGAACCCATGACCTTGGTCTTAATATAAACTATTTCTACCAGTTGTACTACAGAAATACAAAAGTTTAGCATACCTAGCAACCTTCTTCGACCCGCACGACTAACAGTTATAGATATATGTGTGATGTTTAGCCTTTTAGTGCCTTTAGTAGCCTTGCAGTGTTTAGTCTTTTGTCCAACATTAGAAAAAACATTGGAAATAATCAGTAAAAAAAAAAGCGCATTGAAAATAATGCAAGAAACATCATAATGTATCCATTTAAAGTAAAAAAAAAAAAAACACCAGTGTAGCCTTTCTGCAGTGCAATTTACGACAGTATGAGATCTAAATTCTTATCAACCCTGTGAGTAAGAGGGCTGTGGATAGATTTGGGGACAAGAAGTTTCTCAACGTACCTTCATCAGGAAACCCAGACTCCTCTCGCTGAAGACTTCCTTGAGGAAGACCAGGTCCTCTTTCTGGTTGGCATCTGGGTGTAGCGTGGAGGTGAGCAGAGCCAACAGCTCATGGAGCCCTGCAGGACACAAAAAACAACAAAATCCAATCAGCCTACATCACCGTCCAAATACAAGCCTACCATTAATGGTATTAAGTAATTAATGGTATTTATTTCTCTCTCCACACCTCGTTATTCACAAACCTTGAACCCGCAGGAGATGAAAAGACATTCAGTGCAGTGTCATCTGCACTGGTATAACAGTATAGTAGGCTAAGTCTCACCTGCATTGGGCAAACAGTACAGTAGGCTAAGTCTCACCGAAACTGATTGATTTTTGTGTCTTCAAGTAATGAATCCTCCTCAAACTGATGGCAGTGTCAGCAATAACATGATACAGGGCACAGACAATTTACTGGTACTAACACAATATTGAAATCTGCTTTTCTGTAAGCTGTGGTTTGAAGTCATTTGTTGGAATCAATCATTTTATTTCGCTAACAACAGGACAGAAAGGAATTGCTTTCTTATTGATGTGGCCTGTTTGGCGCAGTCATCCACCAAGAAGAGGTGTTTGTGTTCACTGATAGATATTCAGCACTTTAGGAGGTAAGACATGCTTAGTCTTGCTTTCCAGGCTAACCAACGACACTGAATCAAAAAGTAAAATGACCAACACTACTGAATCAAAAAGTAAAATGACCAACACCACTGAATCAAAGAGTAAATTGACCAATACTACTGAATCAAAGAGTAAAATTATCAACACTACTGAATCAAAAAGTAAAAAGGTCACGGACCTCTGTATTAGGGACAGTCAGGTAAAGAGAATGTAAATACACACAATGTACTTGTTATGGGCTCAAAAGGAGGGACAAGTTATATTGGAGAAAGGTGTTTAAGACTTTAAGAGATGTCGGTGTGCAGGATCTTACCTGTGGTTGGAGAGAGGACAGGCATCGCTTCTGATTTTCAAATTTAAGAAAGACAGGAACAGGGCTTGTAGTTCTTTCTTTCCCTCTCCCTTTCTCTCTGCCCCTCTCGTTTTCTCCTTTTCCTGGATCCGTGGGTCAGCTCATTTAGCACTGCATGAGAGAGAGAGCGAGAGAGAGAGAGAGAGAGAGAGAGAGAGAGAGAGAGCGAGAGCGAGAGAGAGAGAGAGAGAGAGGGGGGGGGGGGGGGGGGGGTGAGGTGGGGCGGTCTTTACATATCCAGCTGTGTCAAGAGGTAGATAGTCACGATCACACATCCAAGCACGCACGGACAGCACAGTCCTCGAGAGACTCACACACACACACACACACACACACACACACACACACACACACACACACACACACACACACACACACACACACACACACACACACACACACACACACACACACACACACACACACACACACACACACACACACACACACAGATCTAGAGAGGGTAAAGTCCTGAGTCCCTCATGAAAAATCATTAGCGGCTGAAGCCACAAGCAATCAATCTACATCCAGCTCCATCGATCTCAGCAATCAACCTCATTCAAGAGCCATTAAAACTAAAACAGCCTTTGCCAAAAATGATCCTTCCGGGAGTGAACGGCCAAATCTGCAAGTCACCAATCATACAACACCTGTCAATCAAATCTGCAATCACCCACAACATAACACCTGTCAATCAAATCGACAAATTCCTTTTCAAATTGCATCAATTGGTCAGATGAGTTTTTATTACAACTGGTGTCGTGCAATTGCTTCCCAGGTAGTTCACATACTAAAGATAATATGAGTCACTGTGGATAAAAGCATATGCTAAATAGGCATACTTAGCACTGTGTCAGCATCTGCCTAGCAGTCATGTGGGGCATTGGTTCAGATGAGTAATATTGTAGCGGATAATATATTTCAGGTTACCACCACATGCTTATTCTTCTCTTCTCTGTGTTGTACAGACACAGCCTCTATTCGAGTCATATCTGTGCGTTATCCCTTGTAATGATGGTTGATCTACGTGTACAGATGCATCACATATGGATGGAAATAGATGTATACTGTATTTCATGGAGATGAATCGATTGCAAAATATTTCCTCGATGCATAATCTCCATTTGCAAAACAAATTTGCCCATGTTTACCAGTTGATAAAGGAGTCATAGTTGATATGGGTAGCTCCATACTCCACACTGTGTGTGGTTTCTTTGATAACACAGAAATGTAGCAATGGCCATAGAGCTTCAGACCCTTAGCTGCAGAAGTGCTGTCCTCCTTCCATATCCCTGGCCTCAAACCGCCGGTCTATAAATCTGCTGCTGTGGGAGGCCTCAATGTATTACGAAAGTAATTGGAGTCGTAGGTGTCTGCAACTTCAATGCATGGTCATCCCCACAGGGTTTATAGGGGTACAGGCATAGAAGCCTTTAGCTGCAGGAGGGCTGTGTGCTTGTGTCGGCACCCCAGTCTCCATGTCAGCATCGTGCTGCCAGTCTATGAATCAGCTGCTGTGAGCTCTCAGCCCAACCAGCCCAACCACATCTGTTCATCTCTAAAGCCTCCTCTGGAACATCTACAGCCGTCAGACGTGTGAAGTCGGGCAATCTGATTACTTAAGTCAAGAAAGACTCCAGCTGAGTGCTGTCCCCACGGCAACGCCAGTCGATACCGCATCATCCTCACAGCTGCCTGTGCGCAGTCAA
Source organism: Sprattus sprattus (assembly GCF_963457725.1). NCBI lineage: Eukaryota > Metazoa > Chordata > Actinopteri > Clupeiformes > Clupeidae > Sprattus > Sprattus sprattus. The sequence continues at coordinate 38,056,688 of NC_137922.1, read as the reverse complement.
ACACATTCAAGGGCCAAGCTCCCAGGCACTGATATGGCAGGGTAATCTGCCCAGCAAAATAGATCCACTCTGAATACAAAGCCAATTTCAAATCACTTAAAGAAAATAATTATTACATCACACACATTGACAGACAGAAATACGCATGAACCACTGTAGTCTGAGATCATTTTTGTCTCTATAAAATTGAACAAAAAAACAACAACTAAACAAGGAATCATAACAAAAAACCTCCATTCTTGGAGGTCTTTAAATTAACAAACCCCAGTGGCTACTTGAAAAAGAGAGACGTACTATAAAAAGAGATACTGTATGTACTATATGCAAATACTATGTAATTTATTATAGTTCCCTAGCATATTTATTCTCTACTGGTAAGTAATGGTGGTCACTTCTCCTCAGTATGAAACTGTGATCTATCTGCTCTGAGTCACTGTGTACAAGTCCCCCGGTGTGTTGGCTAACATGGGGTATGAAATGAAGGGTTATCCTAGCAGAGTGTATGCTGTACATACTGGCCAGAGTTGTAATGAGTATAAGTCTTGGAGCATCTATGGAGAATGGATGGAAAAAGTGGCTTACAAGCACCACTGGTTTTATAAGGAGAAATCAGCAAATGTATGACCACCGAATACACACACACACACACACACGCACGCACGCACGCACGCACGCACGCACGCACGCACGCACGCACGCACGCACGCACGCACACACACACACACACACACACACACACACACACACACACACACACACACACACACACACACACAACACACACACACACACAGACAAAATTGCACTCAAATGAAGTTCTGTTCCATAAAAATCTTTGTCAACTAAAGAATCATGACGTGTTTAATAGAGAAAACAAACCACAGCTAACCTGCTAAAGCATTAGCCCTTTTTAACATTAATGTGTGTGTTGCGAACTCACACAATGAGCTTGCAGTGAACACTACAACAAATCAATGAGGGAATGAAGCCGTGTTTCAAGGGAACAGCAGGGAAGCCACAAGGCTTCTAATCACATACCAAGCACTGAGTTTTATAAGAAACAGGTAATGGAGGAATGCAGCCAAAACAACAGTCACTTCAAATCCCTAAATGCCTCCATCTCAAATGTGCACAAACACACACACAAGCACGCTCACACATACGTACATACACATGTGCACACCCTCTCTCTCTCTCTCTCTCTCTCTCTCTCTCTCTCTCTCTCTCTCTCTCACACACACACACACACACACATATGTTCTTTCTCTCTCTCACTCTCTCTATCTCACATAAAGTCATTTTCTCTCTCCCTCTGTCACATATACTCTTGCTCTATCTCTCCCTCCCTCTTTCACATATACTCTTTCTCTCTCTCTCTTCCTCTCCCTTTTCCACATAATACTCTTTTTCTCCTTCACTCTCTCTGTCTACAGGTTTGACCAAATTGCTCCAGTTGACCTCCAAGTATGAAATCAATCAGACACAAACAAACGCTACAGCAGACCCCGGGAGGGCTTAGCAACGGCAGCATCAACCACCTCTACTAGCGATGGCTGAGCTGCAGAAGGATACAATCTTTAGGAACCACCTCTCTGATCCATGTGGCCTAGACACTCTCTCTTTCACTCTCTTTTTTCTTTCTCTCTCTCTCCTTGTCTCACTCCAATATGTTTCTTAGTGCTCTCTCTACCCCTCTGTGTATATCTCCAGAGGATAGCAAAAAGGTGTGTTTGAAGAATAGGCCGTAAGGTGAACACGGTTTTCGTTTCAGCCCGTTCCACTCACTGGCATCTACACAATCTTTAGCTTATAAAAAAGAACGAGTCGTGGTTAGTTACCAAAAAAAAGTTCGTCGCTGATTTTCCAGTCGATTGTCTATATGGCTTTGTTTTATGCAGAACTAGAGACTTCAGAGCGTAATAAGATTTTTGTCGGGAGCCGTGCCACGGTTCGACACGTGATCATGCTACACCAATGAGAAGGCTGCATTTGTCAACAGAATGGAAAAATGGCGGCTCCCGTGTGGTTAGAAACATCGTTAAAGATAGAGGAAAACATCCGAACATCCTCAAAAGTGGGCTAAATGAATTCTAATTATTGCTGTATAGATAGCCGCGTCCAAGAATAACAATGAGGCAAATATACGATAATGTTATTTTTATGTTAAGTCATTTACATCAAGTTTAACATACATGGGAATACCTGTGGATCTTACATGGACTGTGAACACCCACCGAAGAAATCAAGGCAAAGACTGTACTTCCTACATCAGCTGAGGAAGTTCAGCACCATCAGCTGTGTGTCCTGACAGCATCACTTGGTATGGGAACTGTACAGCCTGTGACTGCAGCACCGAATCATCAGAGCATCTCTCCATATTCTGCAGGAGACCTACAAGAAAAGACCTACCTACCAGCGCCCAAGGTATTGTAAAGGATTCCTAACATCCTGACCATGGACTTTTCAAAACACTGAGGTCAGGCAAACTTCTCTGCTGCTACAAGACCAGAACAGAGACTGAGGAGGAGCTTCTTTCCTCAAGCATTCCTTATCCTGAACACACACAATGACTATAAAACATCAATTACACCTTTTTTCACACACTGCTCTTTAAACTCCCTCTTGCTATTTATGAAAAATATTTTTTTGATCTTTCTTTCTTCACACTCGCACAGAAAAAACAGTAGTATTTTTATGTATGTGACAAATAAACCTCCATGTATCAATAAAAGGCAGTAATTGTAAATACCAATGACCATCTGTTTGTTCATTCATTCATTCATTCTTCCACAAATGAAAACAACACTAATGAACCATAAAAACACTCTTTATGAAACATGAAATATGATATATAAAACTGTACAAAACTGAATAAGAAGTAACAGATTAGGGACACTCAGTCCTCACTGTTAGTGTCAGTGTCAGGACAGTTACCTTCCATTTCCTACAGCAACGACATAGGTCAACTATGCAACACAATCCTGCAGAAAAACATCTGTCTGTCTCACAGGCACCTTTGCAGCCACAGTGTATCACATGCAAAACACTGTCCGGGGCCGGATTTCTAGTCATCCAGGTGACGTGCAAGTTTCTCATCCTCTATTTGCCAACCATATCCAGCAGGTGATGGAGCACTTATATTATGTTTGAGACAGGACCTCATTATTGCAGCCTGGTAGTTTGCCCTTTTGCAGTGCTGATGGAGGGCATCAGTGGTAGGGGGAATGGATAATTCTGGCAAGGCTGATGATGTCATACAGAAAGCCTTGAACCTAGCTTTATTTACATTATCAGCAGCCGACTGATCATATAAGTGGCATACATACTGGCAAAGAAATGCAAATGTTGACTGCTCCAAGTTTAAGTTAGTACCTAAACTTTTAAAAGCCTTTAGGTACTCATCTTTCTTACATGCAACAGAACATTTCTTTTTTTTCCCTTTGCCATTAAAGGCACTTGTGGAGTCACACCCAGAAAATGTTTGAATTCCGATCAAGGCTGAACACTGGTTCCAAGAGCTGATGACACCTTGGTAATGTCAATGATACATGTCCTGTTGCCAGTCCCTGTGAAAACATATAAAGTGCATGGCAAATCTGTCTGCACACTTACAGCAATGACTGCCACATCTGTAGATGCCAGACAGTGTAGCGGGTTGAAACGGAAACAGGGTTCACCTTACAGCCTATATGATGTGCATGTGTGTGAGTGTGAGTGTGCACACACTGGGCACCTTCACGATGCTTCTCTCCAGTCTTCTCTTCCACACACACACACACACACACAAACAGAGTTGAAGACCTTGTAAATGTTTTCCCACATAGTATGTTTTTGCATATGAAAATGCCAGTGAAAATGCCTTTACATATTGTAAACATATAAAAGGTCAGGCACATTTATGTGGACCTTCCCTGCCATGTACTATCAGGTGACGTTTTAAAGACCCAGCTTGTTTAGAAGTTTTTCCACATTGGCATGAGTATCAACATATGCATTTGAGAAGGGCAAACTTCACACTTCAGAATTCAAGCATTTACATGGCTTTTCTTCACTGCGCAACCGCTGATGGCATGTCAGACTTGATGTCCTAGTGCAGTGTTTCTCAACCACTGGGCCGTTGCACTTATCCTTATTACTACTGTATTTTGTGCTGTGTCTTACTGATATAATGTATTTAACCCTTATTTAATGTTAATCACAATTACAAACAAGGGTCTGACAGGGCTTACAATAAGGTGTGAGTGCTCCAGATCAATGAGGAAAAGTCAACCCCCTCGCTGGATTTCTAAAGTTGGGATGATTATTGTATTTCTGTAATGACTTCTTACAATGTTGCATGGAATTGTTTGTGTATCATCTAAGCCTATGATTTCTCTTAGTTAAGATCACCTTAGCTGACGTAGGAAGTACAGTCTTTGCCTTGATTTTTTCGGTGTGCTGGGTGTTCACAGTCCATGTAAGATCGTCAGTAATGTGTATGCCCATGTATGTCAAACTTGATCTAAATGACTTAACATAAAAATAACATTATCGTATATTTGCTTCATTGTTCTTCTTGGACGCGGCTATGTATACAGCACTAAATAGAATTAATTTAGCCCAATTTTGAGGATGTTCAAGTGTTTTCCTCTATCTTTAACGATGTTTCTAACCGCACGGGAGCCGCCATTTTTCCATTCTGTTGTCAAAAAGCAGCCTTCTCATTGGTGTAGCATGATCACGTGTCGAACCGTGGCACGGCTCCCGACAAAAATCTTATTACGCTCTGAAGTCTCTAGTTCTGCATAAAACAAAGCCATATAGACAATCGACTGGAAAATCAGCGACGAACTTTTTTTTGGTAACTAACCACGACTCGTTCTTTTTTATAAGCTAAAGATTGTGTAGATGCCAGTGAGTGGAACGGGATTCATTTTCTAAAGCACTTTTCGTGCTTCACCTTGCGGCCTAGAAGAGGAAAATAGCAACTCTCTCTCTCTCACACACAAAAACAAAAATCTAAAAACACAAACAAACACACACACACACACACACACACACACACACACACATACACAAACACACACATACACACTCACACAGTGCACTCACTGACATACAAACACACACATACCACATCCAGTACCTCAGGCAATTACACGACACAGACGCACAAGAAAGACAGTCTGCTTCCAACACCCTCATGGGTGAATCCACCCTTCCAGTCTTCCATGGGCAGACAACCGCACCAGAGGTGTGTGTGTGTGTGTGTGTGTGTGTGTGTGTGTGTGTGTGTGTGATCTGTGAGGTAGCCATCCTCATCCACCTTCTGAATAGCCTAGCACAAGAGCAACAGATGTGTGTATGTGTGTGTGTTATCTGTAAGGTAGCCATCTTCATCCACCCTCCTAGCCCAGCTATGAGCATACTACTGAGTGTCTGAGTTCAGAAACCTACCGGACGGCTCAGCACAGTTAATACAAGCCATAATCTGGTCTGCCAGTGTATCTCTGTCACGAACAACATACATGATCACACACAGACACACACACACACACACACACACACACAATGCCAGCCTGCGTCCAATGACTCATCCCGTCCTGATTGTGATGCCCGTAAGGCCACAAGGTCACCCTGAGACCCGTCTGCCACCATCTGTCCCTTAGTGCCCAAGTGGTAAACACACTCGCCATGACAATTTCATTTTATGTGTGTGTGTGTGTGTGTGTGTGTGGTAAACATACTCACTATTACAATTTCATCTTTTGCGTGTGTGTGTGTGTGTATGTGTGAGTGTGTGTATGAATGCATCCCTTAGTGCCCAAGTGGTAAACACACTCGTCATTACAATTTCATCTTGTGTGTGTGTGTGTGTGGTAAACATACTCGCCATACGCCATTATCTTGTGTGTGTGTGTTAGTATGCATGCAGTTGCATGACTGTAGTGAATTTTGTGAGTGTGAGTGCACTTGCTTGTGTGTAGAGCACTTTGTATTTTTGTGTGTGTATGTATATGTGTATATTTTTTTAAAGCATGCATGTAGTGTAGATTTTGTGTTTTTGTGTATGTGTGCATGTTTGCAGTACATGCTAGCCTGAGAATGTATTTTCAGAATGTCTGTAAAAATGTGATTCCAAATATCTGTGCATTGGTATCTGGATATGCATGTGTATGTAAGATCTGCATTTGTTTGGATGTCTTTGTGTCTGTCTGCGTAAACTGGCACAAACATGCTTCATGCTGTTTCAAGAGCAAGTGGCCTTGGGCATATTAACAGACCAGGAACCCTCCCTCGAGACCTGGCTGCTTGTTCTGCATCCATTACTCATCTCTTTTGTAGCCTACACTGATCAGACCTCTGCACTGATAAGCTCAATCAATTCCCGGTCCCACGAGTAGTCCCTGCTTGCGCCACAGAGGCCAATGGTTCTGGATCACACATACAGAAATCCGGCTAACCTCCAGCCAGACAGGGAACCCACAACTGATGAACAAGCTTGTGTACACGTGATGATACTCACATAAAAGCGCCACTGTACTCACACACACCCACAAACTCATGCTTCTGTGCACAAGTACTAAACATACACACACACAAATAATAAAATGTATGGTCATTTACACACAGAAAAAGACTAATAGTACAAAGAATAAACACACAACTACACATTTAATTTGAAACAGCAGTTCACTTTGCATGCAAATGAATACTCTCATCTCAATGAATACACACCCCTGAACCTGTACACACATGAATGTACCTGCTGCTGTAAACACAAAACACACTCGAACTCTAGCAGAACACATTTCACACAGCTATTATAAAGAAACAAACACATTATCTTTGTCACTGTAAATCCTTTCACACACACACTAATCACTAGACTAAGACGACCGGCAGAGCATCATTTAGTGTTGAAAAGAAACGAGCAGGGGAGCGTTCCAAGCCTCAACACTACCTCAACAATCAGCATTCCAGCGGCGGAGGTTTGGTTAGCGTTCCGGCGACAATCCTGAACCCATGCCACGAAAAAAGAGCCACTCGCTGATCCTGTTAATATCCCCTTCTTTCCCTCCTGCTGTGTCTGCGTCTATGGAGGGGATTATGTCCGCACAAAAGGGAAAACGCCCACACCGATGCCTTACCTTGAATGTGCATGTGTGTGAGTGTGGTGTGTGTGAGGGTATTTCCTCCGGTGATGGAAGACCCCCCTCCCCTTCTGTTGCACCGTTCAGTGTCTGAATGTGTGTGTGTGTGTGTGAGAGAGAGAGGGAGAGCGAGCGTGTGGGTGTGTGTCTGGTTCAGTGTGAGCTTGTCGTGGAAGCTCACTCTACTGCTGTTGCTACTCCCCCTTCCCTCCTCCCTCTCTCCGTCCGTCCCTCCCTCCCTCTCTCTCTCTCCCTCTCACACACACACACACAATCTTCAGTCCTCCCTTGCCATCTTTCCCCTCCCCCTTGGGTCCTCCACCACCCCCCCCCTCCCCCCCCCTCTCTCTCTCTCTCCACACTAGTGATGCCTACGGTGGCTTGTCAGACCTGCTATGTGCTTGTGCTGGTGTGTTGGGGGTAGTTACTATTAAAAGACCCCCATTTGTCATTCCCTGAAACCCACCCTCTCTCTCCATCTCTCCAGTCTCTGCCTTTGCAATCCCTCCATCAAATGGCTGTCAATCATCCCTCTTCTCCTCCATCTCTCTCTGTCTCTCACTCATCCCGCTCCCTCCTTCATCTTTCTGTGCCCTGCTTAACCTCAATCACGGAGAGAGCCGAGACATAATGAGACGGGGTGAGGGGAGGGGAAAGAGCAGTGTATGTGTATGTGCCTGAGAGAGAGCGATAGAGTGTGTGTGTATGTGAGTGTGTGTTAGAGTGTGTGTGTGTGCGCCTGAGAGAGAGATCGAGTGAGTGTGTGTGCCTGAGAGAGATAAAGTGTGTGTGTGTGTGTGTGTGTGTGCCTGACAGAGATAGATAGAATGTGTGTGTATATGCGTGTGTGTGTGTATGTGTGAGAGAGGAAGAGTGTGTGTGTGCATGTGTGTCAGAGATAGAGGGAGAGAGAGAGAAATAGATAGAGATAGTGTGTGTGTCCATCTGATTGTTTGTATGTGAGCGAAGGAAAGGGAGTGTGAGTGTGTGTGCGTGTATGTATGTCTTGGGCGGCTTTAATCCTTGTTCTTTTTGTGGCTCTCTCGCTACACTAGTAAACCAGTTCCCTTTAATGACTTCACACAGGAGCATAACTGCACTGCTGCCATCATCATCACAGCTGAGTGATGGAGAGAGAGAGAGAAAGAGAGAAGGAGAGTGAGGGAGTTCAGGTCACTGGGTCTAGCATGATTGCTCTGTGGGTGTGTATGTATATGTGTGTGTGTGTGTGTGAGAGAGAGAGAGAGAAAGACAGAGGGAGAGAAGGAGAGGGAGGGAGTTCAGGTCACGACTGGGACTAGCTTGCTTGCTTTGGGTGTGTGTATGTATACGTTTGTGTTTGTGTGTGTGTGTGAGAGAGAGTGTGAGAAAGAGTGAGAGAGAACGATAGAGGGAGAGAAGGAGAGGGAGTTCCAGTAGACCTGTGTGTGTGTATGTATGTATGTGTGTGAGTGTGTGAGAGAGAGGGAAGCAGAGAGAGAAGGAGAGTTAGAGAGAGAAAAGGAGAGGGGGAGAGTGTGTGTGTGTGTATTGGGGTCATGCCACAGTGATGAATGTTTGGCTGGACGGGTCAATAACCCTCAAAGCTCTTTCTTATGAAGTCTTGCATCCATTAACTGTACAGCACACTGACAAAAGACCCTCACAACACAGAACTGTGTAAGTCTATGATTGAGCCGAGATAGAGAGGGAGAGAGAGAGAGAGAGAGAGGTAGTGAAAAGAAAGAAAGAAATATCTGTGCTTTGACTTCCCAAAAAATACCAGATTACCAGAACTACATTTTATTTAACTCTAAATACAGGAATATTTTTCATATTTCCATTATATTACATAAAGTGATCAGTGAAAGAATAGAAATTTGATTGAAAATCAATACATTTGGCACACATACAGTAGAAAACATCACATTCCTTCTTCACACCCCACAGTGAGCAGCATGTTGATATGTCTGTCTCTACAAACACCACACTGTACTTGTAGTGTGAGGTGAGCCTCTGCAACAGGGAAGCAAACCACCACGAGAGGAATGGCATAAACAGTTGTCGGAGGTGTGAATTTTGGCACGTCAGGTGTAGTAACCGTCTGCCGTGGCATGTGTGTGTGTGCTGCTGATGAGGTCTACTGGCTCCATTTAAATGGAGGAATCTTCAGGGATGGGTAGGTGCACTTGGTTCTGTTTGAAAAAACAAACAGACAGACAGACAGATAGATGAAGGTGTGATGATATGAAAGCTCCTGGGTTACACTGCAACCCAATGAATTTTGCTTTACAATAAATGTCTGTTACACTGAGTGACTGGCATTGTGTGGCTAAGCTATGGCTAACAGCCCGAGTGGAATGGCTAGCGGACACTATTCCTATGGACAGGCTGAGATTTATGTTAAGGATGTGTGTGTGTGTGTTAGTGTCAGTGTATAAATAAGTGTGTGTGTGTGTGTGTGTCAGTGTCAGTGTATAAATATGTGTGTGTGTGAGAAGTGTCACTGACATTGTGAGGAGGACAGATGGGCAGAGCTACTTCAAAGGCTCTCAGAGGTTTTTCAAGGCCCTACGACATCATCATGGGAGACTCATCAGAAGTCTGGAGAGGTGCGCTCTGGGAGTTTATTAGGTCTGATGAGGTGATGAGGATGCCGAGGTGATAAATGTTTTAGCTTCCTGTCACGGCTCTAGTTTTATCGCCCAAAGAACACAGAGCCGTCAAACCACACCGCATAGTCTGAGCGCGATACGCCGCATAGACAAACAAAGACACTACTGGCCCTAGATTGACAGCGAAAACGGCCGGGGGAAAAAACGAAACACTGAAGAGAGAGAGGCAAAGGTGTGGTCATGGGCACTAAGTGGGCAGAGTCAGGCCCAGGTTAATCAAGGTTTAGTTAAAGATGACCAGTAGTACTGTCGACCAATCCCTTTAAGCTCACGAGATTCCTATGTAAGAAGATGGCATTATAAACATGCTTTAAAATGCCCAGGCCACATTGCTTCGAGTTGACAGCTTTTTGTTAATTGGGGTATGTGAATGCTGAGCCTGTTATTGCTGTTAGCCTATAGTTTCCCTGACAACTTTTTTTGTCGAGATCATTATAGCCTGTTCCATATATGCACACATTACATTTATTTAGGCCTAGCATGTCAAATGTCAAAACATGCAAAACATGTGATACACATTCAATTGAATCATCTACAAAAGGATATGCACGGTGTGGTGATGCGACTTGAGCATCTTCTGTGACAGCATGTTAGGTTCGTCTCAGGTATCTATGGCATTCGACATTAATACGATTAAAATTGTAATCTTTGCAAGTTTTTTACTTGGAATTATTTTGGTAATGTTGGGACTGTTCGGTGTACTCAAAATCTGCTCATGTGGCCTTAGTCTACATTACAACATATGAACAAAAATAACAATAAGTCATTATTGTGTTTTTACATAATGGATGACATTCGTTTAGTCCTGACATTTAATTCAAGCCAGACAAATTAGACTGCCTCTTCCAGGTCTTTAAAGGGGTTCAACCTTTAAAAAAAAGCATTTTTATTCTTTTTAAAGTCTACCAGGATGTGTTCACTCAGATGATATCCGAGATATATTTACAGCATTAAACATAACATAGATTAGCTCCTGCTTCCTTGATAATACAGAAATATGTAGGCACAATGTGAAACTCTTCCAATAAAGGAAACGTGATATTTATTTGCCAGATAAATAAATCAGATTTTGGCATTGATGGTTTATGATTGGCACATATACATTTTCCCTGCCAGAGACTAATATGGCGCCACATCTATTTCCAAAATTCACACCTTGGCAGAATTGTTTTATTTATCGCCACAGTTTAAGACAGCACGCCCAGACGGATTAGTCTGTTTTTGCAGTTTCTGCAGTCAAACTTTTTTTCTAGACAGTGGTAAACTAGAAAGACTCGGATTAAACTATATTTGTCTCAGAGATTAAACTATATTTGACTGCTCTGTCTTCTGGGGGTAGCTATCTGATGTGGATTTCATCAGTGCACATATACTTAGCATTACTGAACTAGTCTCTAGCCTAAGATACGTTTGCTCACATCAAACCTAATTATCATTCCAATTATTTAAGCTCACATTTAACCTTCTGTTTGCTTGTCAGGTTTAATGAAAATTTTAAAATCTTTCATGACAAAGGCTGTTGCTGGTAATGAACCTCAGTGAGCCACTTATCCAGTATTTGATGAACAAACATCCCACTTTCAATGGGATTTTTTATTTGATTTATTTCATGAAAGAGCATGAGAATGTTTTAGGCACTGTCATCTGCACTGTGACTGGAGCTTATTAGAAAGTCAGGTATGCTAATGTAATTTTAATTTGGAAAAGATAAAAGCTCATTAAAAAACATGGCACTGTTGTGTCCCTCTGGGATTCTGCGTCGTGATTCAGCTTCAGTCAGCCTAAAGCAACGGGAAGCTGCTAAGCGCCACACCTTCAAGGACACGGCAAGGTCATTGTGCTTTCTTATTTACTCCCTTTGCACAGAGCACCCTCCACCAGCTCCCCCCGCCCTGTGTCCCCTCCGCACCTCTGCATGCCTGCAAGGTCCCCCCCCCAACAATCCCATCCATCCATCACACCTCTCCATCACCCAGGAAGGGCTGGAAAGGTTCTAAATGGATCCCGTGTGCACTTAGCTCTTCTGAAGGGCACTACTGCTCTTAAGGAGGGAGTAGATGAGTGAATGAGAGGGCAATTTAAACACACATAATTAATATAGAAGCAGGTGAACAATATGAAGTGTATGTGTTTGAATAGTTTTCGTTTGTGTCTGTGTGTGCGTGTGTGTGTGTGTGAGAGAGAGAGAGTGAGTGTGTGACTACAGGTAAGCACGACCCTGAGGTGGTGTTACATGGCCATTCTCTTTTGAGTTTTATTTTTACGACTCACTGTGTACATGGGGTTAGAGAACACTGCATCAGAATCCTCTTCAGGCCGGGGAACATCGAGATCCTGCAGAGAGAGAGAGAGAGAGAGAGAGAGAGAGAGAGAGGGAAATAGAGAGCACAAAAGAGAAGGTAGATAGAGAGAAATGGAGTGGGAGAGAAAGAAAGGAGGGAGGGAGAAATCGAGAGGATGCATAGATAGAGAAAGGGAGAGGAGGAGAGGACGTATATATAAAGTGAGAAAGAAAGAGGGAGACAGGAAAGAGAGAGGAGAGAGGGATAAAGGGTGAAAAGGTAAAAAGAGGATAGATAGTGAGAAAAGTTAGGGGGAATGAGAGAGAGGAGGGGGGGTGAGAAATGTGGGCAAGAAAGAACAGTTTCTGCTGTAATATAATGAGTCAGATGAGGGAATTGTAGCCACCCAGATGTAAGTTGCGGTGTGGTGCAGTACAGTAACGAACAGTACAGCACAGAGAGAGAGAGATAGAGAGAGAGAGAGACAGTTAGGTAACTCCAACTCTGGATTAGAATACGCTCAGCAGGGAACGCTTATTTTGGAGGATGAAGGAGTTTGGCAAAAAATGTACTTGGCTGATAAAATATCCCTCCATCTTTCTTTCCCTCTCTCTCGCTCTGACCCACATACAACCACTGAAACTACCGTTCCCTCTCTCTCGCTCCTTTTTTCCCTCCCTTCCTCTCATCAGTTACTTTCTTTTGGGCCCCCCATCTGTCTACTTCTCCCAGTTTTTGAAAGTCTTCATCCCAGAGCTGCTTGAGGACTGACCGACTTGAGGAAAATAAATTCTGTCTGTCTGCCTACCTCCTCCTCCTCCTCCTCCTCCTCTTCCTCCTTCTCCTTCACCTCCTCTCCCTTCTGGGCCCCACTGCTGGTCTCCTGTGGTGTCCACTCTTGGTCTGAGGAGTAAGCTGGGTTCTCAAAGGCAGGCTGGAAAACACACCAGTAAATGTGATGAATATTCACTTTAATGAATTTGCATTTTAATACACTTTAATGCGTTTACACTTTTTTATAAATGTATTGACTCCCAACCGTCATATCTGCCGTGTATAAATCCCTACCTCAGTAGACAATGTATTGACAGGGACTGCTTTGCCGTTGGCATGTATGGCACTGCCGTTGGCAGGCATGGGAGACAAACTGTCAGGTGATGTCAGCTCAGCAATTATGTTGTTGTCAGTGGCGTAGACTGGATTCTCAATGTTATCCTAGACATACAAAAGAATCAATTATGGCCCATTGGCAATTCACTTATTCTTACAATCATTATTGAAAGGATCACAAAATAAAGGCAGCATGTGCCATCATGGTGTACTGTGGCATTAGAAACATTTCACACGCATGCCTGGGGAAGACTGTAGGTGGGGATCGCCGTGGCAACAGCACTGGGGGCGGAGCTTCCACCTTCATTCTCCGAATGGTAGGCAGGATTCTCAAAATTGTTCCCCATGTCACCCACTTCGACAGAGGCACAGGGCTCCTGTGGCGGGTTTAGGATAAGAGGGAGAGGTGAGGTGTATACAAGTGGTTAGAGGATCAAAGCTGCTATGGTTGCTAAGTACCGACTGATTATGTGGATACAATGTTTCTTGGAATTAACTGTATTTTCATGTGGATAATTATGTGGATGCCTTGTTGCCTAGTAATGACTATGTGGATGCAGTACTGCTTACAGCTAACCTAATATGTGGATGCGGTGTTGCTAATAGCTAACCTATTATGTGGATGCGGTGTTGCCTAGTGCTGACTAACTGGATGAGTGGTGCTTAGTGCTAACTGACTCTATGGATGTCAGGTGGTATTGCTTGGTTCTGATTAACTGGATACCAGGTTGCTAAGCCCTAATGCAGATTTGCTTAGTCAATGTCAATAGCTTACTCGGTCAATGTGTTTATTGGTAACTTTGTGTAACTCAGTGGAGGTGACACTGACCACTTTGGGGCCTGAGCGTGGCTCCTCTCCTTCCTCACCAAACCGACTAGGAGCCGACCTCCTGAAAACAACAAGGACACATTCATCACTTTGCTTACAATTCCCAACAACTCAATGTGTTTACTCTTCAGTGCAGACGGCAAGCTCTACCCTCAGGCCAAATGGCCCATCTCCCTGGGCTTATGAGGACAGTGGGGAGGGAACCTCCATTAATAAAGCAAGAGGGGCTCCGACTCTCCCGGAATGAAAATCTCTTTCCAAATGTAAATAAATCAGGGGCCGTATTCACAAAGCCTTTTATCTTACCACTAGGAGTGCTCCTAACTCGCGCTAAAACCTTTTACGTAGGAGTAATTTCTTAAAAGTGATTCACAACGGCTCTGAGACCTACTCATACTAAGGATAATACCAACTCCTAAGCTTAAGATAAAAACTCTGTTGCTATGGATGACGTCGCTTCTCATGCACGAGTTTAGAAGGGGTGAGGACGGTGATTGGTTGTTGACAGGCTCTCTCATTAAAAACTCATTCGTGACGTCTCTCTAACAATCCCACTATATCGACTGAAAATAAGAGAATAACCTAGGCTTCAAATTAAGTCATATTAAATAGTTATGGACAGTGCAGTTAGCAGAATGCACACGCATGATGACAAGTTTGTGCATCCAACGGGAATGACACTTAGCACGTTAAGAGAAATATAAAGCGATCAATATAAAATATGGCAATTGCATGTAATCAAGGCAGTAATAATTAAAGCACCCAGCAAACTGTTAGGATATTATATTTCCAGCCCTTGACCACTTCAAATATCAGCACATACGGCCCTTCAAGCCCTCCAATCTTAATTGATCAAAGCGAAACGAACGTGAACCGTAGCCTAGGCGAAAGCCTACTGGTCCCAGGACCAATAGCCACTGTCACCCCAGCGGCATCCAGCTGGTAAGTTCTCAAAAACCTGCGACCGCTCTCCGTTGAAATGTACGAGTCATCGGTACATCCAGGCCACGGTGGACGAATTATTGTAATGTGTGTCCCGTCACTGGACATTCCTGCGATCGCCATGGAATTTACTTTGATCTTGTGTAATTGGCTATTGTCCAAAGGCAACTGGATAAACTGTTGGATGATGTGGGGTCTACAGTGCGTTGATAGTTTGATGAATTAAACGGCTGACTTATGATTCCCAGTGTCGTCATTTGCGTTTTCCCGAAGCCAAATAGGTTATCTTTATGTTTCCAAACATTTTACTTCGGGACACATCGTTGTTTAAAGGCGTCATTGCATCCCGCGCTAATTCTACGACAATATTAATACCTTCACGGTTTAAGCAATGTCTTTTATCAATTCCAAGTCGGCTGCAGCCATCTTACGATATTTTGTGAATAGGTCTTAGTGATTTAGGAGTCCTCATGAGGAGTTTTAAGCTGTCCTAGACTTAGGTGCTACTTTTAGGGATAAAATATTTTGTGAATTGCTCTTAGTAAAAAAAATTAGGAGTCCTACATTTAAGACTGACACGCCCATTATTTTTAGGAGTTTCTCCTAAATTCGCCACTTATGAGCTACTTTTAGCCCTAAGATTCTTTGTGAATACGGCCCCAGAGCCATAAGTTGGTCTACAATCCAGCATTGACCCCACATTTTGGGTTGACAATCAAAGCTAACACAACTTTAGATCTGATTCTCATAGTTTAGATGAGATTGACTTGCTAACTGGCTATGAGTACAGTATACAACTGAATGCATTGAGAACGTCTAGGTTCAATGTACTTGCACTCAGCTGTTCAGTCTTTTCTGTCGTTCTCCTGTGTCTCACCTGAAGTTGGGCATAGTGAGGGTTGGTATGTTGACGCTGTGCATCATCTCTATAATCTTGGCCTTTTTGTGAGCGGCAAAGACCAGTCCGCTCAGGAAAATGGCAACTACTGCTGTTACCCCAAGAGCTAAGGCAACAGCTAGAGAGAGAGAGAGAGAGAGAGAGAGAGAGAGAGAGACAGAAGCAAGGAGAGAGTGTAAGACAAAGAGATAGAGAGAGAGGGGGGAAAGAGGCAGATAGAGAGAGAAAAGAGAGAGAAAAAGAGATAGAGAGAGAGAGATCATGTGAGGGGACTGTGGCAAACGATATTTGTGTATAATTCGATGGTTTCCATGACAACTTTGCTCACCTGAGGCTGTTATGCCAAAGATATTCCTTTCGCAGTTATCTCCCTCCCACTCGATCGGACATCTGCAACACAGCACACACACATACACACCCCTCAGACAACAATACACACACACACACACACCTCTCAGACAACACTACACATACATACACACCTCTCAGACAACACTACACACACACACACATCTCACATCTGCATGTAGCCTTTCAGTCCACCTCCCGGCTCGTTGGTATGGCAGTCAGGGCACATACTCAGCCATAGTGACGGCACTCTGTCAAACTATCCATCCATCCAGTTCATTTATCCATCCATCGATATAATCAGTCCCTCCATCCAATTAATGTATTCATCTCTTTATCTATCTCCCATGTATCCATCCATCCATCAATAAATGTACTTATCCATTCTTTGTAATCTAAACGTTCTAATTAATCTGTCCAACAATCTACACATACTGTACGTACATTCGGTTTTTAGTTCTATCAGTGCCATACATCCCCCCCATCTGTTCATCTGTTTGCTTGCATCCACCCACACACAGCCACACCCACCCAGATGTCAAAGAAAAGATCAATCTCTCTGGCCAAACATCCACCGTCTGTCTACTCATCTAGCCATCGATTCACTATTCCCTCAATCCATCTGTTCATCCATCTTCACATTGGTGTTGTTTTATAAGTACTCCCCCCCCCCCCCTGTCTTTTTCTGAAACCTATGAATACATCTAAACATTTATTGTAAAAACACTCTGAATGTTTGAAGACAACGGCATCATGATCATCCAAAGATAAGGACTGTGTCTGTCTTTGTCTCCTTACAACGTCCTATATGAAGAAACCAGTTAGTTAAAGCTGTGTTTATGTCTTTTTAGTACAAAAAAAGTTCCATTTAAATTGCTGGATATGACATCAGCATTACACATGAAATAATATCCAGTGCTAATAGCCAACTTGTTTGGCTATACTGAAAATAAGTTGTATATACATAATGTATATTGTATAATAATATCCAGTACTTACTGCTCACTTGTTTGGCTATACTGAAAATGAGTTGTTCATACAGACAGTCATAGACAGACACATTCAGACAGTCATGGTCTGTGATATTGTGGACAGGCATTTATGGGAACAGCCATACTTGCAGAGGGCCTTGTTGTCGTCAAAGTAGCAGGTTCCTCCATTCTGACAGAGACATGGAGGAGGCATGGTGGGGGGAGGGTCAAAGCCTGTCACATTCACACACACAAATACACACACAAATCACATGCTTACAAAAAACGACTGCAGATGTGGTAAAAAGACACACACACACACACACACACACACACATATATATGCACCCAAAAAATATACATATACGCACACAGACACACCCAGCCGCCACAGCACTATCACAGTATCTGTAATTCCACCGCCATTTTATCAAAAGTTCACACATCTCAAGACATTTCCTTTGGAAATATCTCTATTGGCAAGAAAAGATCCAAATGTTCCTGTCTGCTCTCAAATATAGCCACTTGATACCTCAAGTATATATACATTATGTGCGGATAAGAAGTTTCGTTGTGCGTTTCTGAGTCTAATGGAGGCGTCTTACCGGCATCACACACTGTGCTGCTGCCAGGGCTGAAGTTGGTCCCCTCTGGGCAGGCGCAGGTGTATCCCCCTGGCCTTAGCAGACACAGGTGACTACACACACCCTTACAGGGGGTTTTCACTGGGTAACAGAGAGAGAGGAAGAGAAAGAAAGAGGAGGATACAGAAAGAGGGAGAGAAAGAGGGAGAGAGAGAAGAGAAGACAGGAATCAATGTATCCTAAGGTCAGTGTTTTCTAGAAGATTCATTACAGTGATTATCAGAGGCCCATCCGTGTGCAGCCAGAGTTACAGCTAATCTAAAGCATCATCAGGTGATCCTCTGCTGGGCCAGTAATGATCTGGTCCACTGGCAGTTCAAAAGTTTGGGGTAATTTAGAAAGGTCCATGTTTTCCATGAAAACGTCAATACAGGATTTTAGTCTAAAGGACACAATCACACAAAAATCATTATTTCTAACCATGTCAATGACTATATTTCCTATTCAAACTAATTTCACATACGTTTTCATGGAAAACAAGGACATTTCTAAGAGACCCCAAACTTTTCAATGGTAGTGTAGATTCGTTTTTGAAACAGATGTAACACCGGTAGAGTAACTACCGGAGAGTATACGTGTTTTGACTCTTAATCCACTGGTCTTCAGCGTGCGCACTCACTGTTGATGCCGTTGTATCTCTGCTGCTGGTAGACGCTGACTTGGGTGAGCCAGGGGCCTGCTGTGAACAGGAGGCTCTTGGGGCCCTTGCCGAACTTCTCTTGGCGGAACACCTCACCCTTCTCCTGCGTGCTCCAGTACACGTGGCCCTCAAACACACTCACACTGAAGGGGTTACGCACATCTGAGAGGGAGAGAGGGAGACAGACAGAGGCAATGAGAAGAAGAGAGAGAGAGAGAGAGAAAGGGAGACAGAAAATAATGATAGAGAAAAGTAAGCGTGGGAAACAGGGAAAGAGTGAAAGGGACAGTTAAAGGCAGAGTTAAAGAGAGAGAGAGAGAGAGACGGAAAAGTAAGTGTGAGATAGAGATATTGAAAAATAAAGAAACAAAGATCAACAAAGGGAGGAGGAGAAGCAGTAGAGGAGAGAGAGAGAAAGGGAGAGACAGAGAGAGAAAAAGAGCCAAAGAGAGAGAGAGAACAATGGTGAGCACACAGTAGCTGACAGTGAGCGATCTCATCATTAATTGTGAGACGCCGGAGATGTATGATAGCAAGCATGGCTGGCCTTCTCCTTCTCCTTCAACCTGCTGACTCAGCCCATGCAGTCAGCATGGAATATAGATCATGGGCACACCTCCTGAACCTGTCAGGGTATGGCAGGAAAGACCCAATTGCAGACCAGATGCAAACTAATAACTCAGGATTTATTCACAGAAGATTCGAACTAAAGAATCCAAACAGGGAAAGCACAGAAATAGGACAGAGAAGTGAAACAGGCATTCACAGACAAACATAACTCTGAATCTCCTACCAGACATTAAACTACCAACAGGGTACACAGGACAGACTGAACTTAAATTGCAGAGGGGGAAACAGAAAATAAGACACAGGTGAACTTAACAAGGGAATTAAGCAGACTAATAATTGGGAACAGGTGAGGAGTGGAGATACAGGTACACAGAACAGGGACACAAGGCAAGGATAATCACTGGAGCACATGGCAGGAACAAGGAAGCCCAAAGGACTTAACACAGGAAGTAACACAAGAGCACAGAAAGGATACAAAGTAAAAGCACAAGACAAAAGGCACAATCCTGACAGAGCCCCGGTGGGTTTACAAGCGAAACAACTGCCTTAGCAACTCAACTGGGAGGCGCTACAGGGTCCTCCGTTCCCGTACCAGCAGGTTTAAGAACAGCTTCATCCCTGCGGCTGTCACCCTGCTGAACTCTGCTCCACGGGGGTAGCCCCCCCACCCCTTCTCACACCTCCCCCTGTCACTGTTCTCCCCCCCCCCCTCCAACAACTGAACTTTGCACTATACCTACTTCCCCCCCCCCCCCCCCCACCCTGGCTGACTGCCACTCACCCTCCTCTAGCCATTGAACATTTGCACTATACTTAACTTCACTCCTCCCCCCTGGCTTGACTGCCACACACCCTCCTCCAGCCACTGAACATTTGCACTACACCTCATTCCTCCCCCCCTATACCTGGCTTGACTGCCACACACCCTCCTCCAGCCATTGAACATTTGCACCTTAATGTCTTTTTAAAACTGTATCCACTTCACTGTATTACCTGTATAGATTGTACTTTACTACCTCATTCTCTTGATTTCACTTGTTACCATCAGTTTACTTTCACCTGCACTTTATATACTTATCATACCTCACTCTTAGCTCAATTGCTGCTATTTAATTTCTGTTTATATTACAATATTACATTTCTGTGTCATATTCTAACTCTTACTGTACATATCATATTTATTCACTTAGTCCACCCTACATTTACACATACTCTGCACTTTTATTGCTATTTGCACTTACTGGTTAGATGCTAAACTGCATTTCGTTATCTCAGTACTTGTACTCTGTATAATGACAATAAAGTTGAATCTAATCTAATCTAATCAAAAGACCACATCTACTCTTTGTTTTTCTGTTTTGCTGTAGTATCTTGAAATACACTTTTATTCATTGAGCAGCTGATTTTACCCAAGCACAGTAAAGGTGAGGTTCACAGCCCTGTACTCAATGAGAGTCAAGCCCATAACCTTATGTTTTTTAGGGTGGTGGTTTACCAGTAAGTGCTGCTGTAACACAAAATCATTAAACCCTCAAAGGCATGGAGCACACAGATAAACAACGGCACACCCTACTCTCACAATTTGTTGAACAGCAAGTATCTAAAGAACAGGGAAGTAAAGATGAGATCGTGAGATTGTGAGAATCTCCGATGTTCTGCACCCATGAGGCCTCGCCT
>NC_137922.1:37940990-38030990 GCF_963457725.1 Sprattus sprattus | reverse complement strand
ATTTTACAAAAGGAGAAAGGGCTCAATGAGTCATTGTCATTCATATGGTGTGTTTCGATGATTGTGTTTTCAATTTTGCACTTCTGTGTGCTGTAAATGCTTGGTAGTGTGCAGCTAATGCTTAGTTGTGTGTACTAAATGAATGTATGTGTGTGTGTTTTGAAAATATGGCTGTGTGTACCAAATGAAAACACGAGTTCCATTTTGTGAACAGTTAAGAGATTTGATAGCAAAGAGACATCTTGCAAAGGGAGTGTCAGGTTTAGCATTTTGTGTGTGAGGTTTTCAATTTTCTGTGTGCAGTTTTGAGAAAGACGTTACTGTTTTGAAAAACGGGTTTTAGCAACAGTGAAAAACTGTAAACAAACAAGAACCACCATCTTTCATGAACTACCACTATAACCCTGCCTGGTATAGCACTACATATTAGACAGCATTAACAGTGGGGTTCTCCCAGATGTGGGTTTTAAAGTTCCTCACAGTTCTCCTCTTTCTCGTCGCTGCCGTCCCCGCAGTCATCCTTCTGGTTGCACATGCGTCCGGAATAGATGCAGTAGCCATTGTCACAGCGGAACTTCGCCGGCATCTCACAGGTTATGTTGACTGAAAATCAAGAGGGCCGCAGAGATTTCATAAACATGACAAAAGGAAACATAAACTCATTTGACATACCTTAAAACTAATAGTATGATAGACTTGACATTACTATGAGGATCAGATCTAACACTGACCAAATGAACCATCAAAGCAGTGTGATTCTACTGCACTGCCCACAGGAGAGCGCAGACACAAGAGTGTCCCAAATACGTCTGACACAGAGGACTTCTGCTCAGCAAAACTCATGCTGGTGAGTTCACTCATAGTAAGGCTTGTGTTTAGGGCTCATCGATAGGGTGTCATTGTCTAAACTTTACAGAACATCACTGTTAAATTATGTCCACTTTTACAGCAAATGGCAGTAGATAATGCCTCAAACACTGTAAACCCGAACAAGTTCAGAGAACTCAAAACTTTTGATGTAACCGATTACATAAGAAAATTTGAGTACATATATTATTTTTTTTCAAGTAAACTTCACTCAAAAATTATACATGAAGGAATGAAAATGTATAATTTTTGAGTTAAGTTTACATAAAAAAAATAATATACAGTATGTACTCAAATTTTCTTATGTAATCGGTTACATCAAAAGTTTTGAGTTCTCTGAACTTGTTCGGGTTTACAGTGAAGGAATGCTGGCTTCAGGATTGTGTTCCCTAATAGCACATGTGTTAGAAAATGTTATGAAACCATCTTGTTTATTTTACAGCAAATGACATTGATCTCTGTCAGATAATTGCTTATTGTAGGGGTGATTTCCCTAGCAGTTCCCTTACAGCACAGGCTGAGGTCCTCGTCAGAGCGGTCCCCGCAGTCATTGAAGCCGTCGCACACCCAGTTCTGGTTCACACACAGAAGGTTCTTGCACTGGAACTTGTTGTCAGGACACCAGCGGCCCCCTGGGAAACGCGTGGCTGGATGCGGTACCGAGTGGGAGAGGGGGCAAAAATAAGATAATGAAGCTTTCGTTGCTGTAGCTGCCCTTTGGACTATGAAGAGGGCTCTATATAAAACAAATGCCTCTAAGCGAATTATGTTATTATCAAATGTAGTAATAGTTTTGCTGAACCATCCTCATCATTTGTGTTTGTGTGGAGGTGATGGACAGCACTATATGGGGACAGAATTCCTAGAGTTGTATTACGTTGTTTACAGACATGGGGACCAGTTGTGTTAAACCGATGCCTTTTATTGTGTATATACTATAACTGTGAAAGCTGCTGTGGTACTGCACATGTAGGTATTGAGCTAGGTGGATTTGAGTAGGTGTGGTGTTTAAACTGCTATATATGGGCCGGCAATGCTCCAGCACATCTAGGTATTGAGCTAAGTGGATATGAGTAGGTGTGATGTTTAAACAGCACTATATGATCAGACAGTGCATCCAGCACATCTTATGTGGTGTTGACAATAAAGGAGGCCGTTGTTGTTGTTGTTGTTGTTTTAACACATCCTGATTCCACTGGGACACTCACGGCATGTGGTCTCATCAGAGAAGTCAAGGCAGTCAGCACGGCCATCACACTTAAATGCGGCAGGAATGCAGTGACCAGACAGACACTGGAAGGAGTCAGGACGACACGTCTTCAGCTCTAAGAGGACATAGAGGAACTCAGTAAGGCAGAGACATACAGCTTGTCCTTTCAGGAACCTCATACATGATATGTGAAGAACTACCAATGACAATGCAACGAATACTTAATAAACATATTTTAATTAGCTGTTATTTTGTTGTGTTTAATATTAACTATGTATAATTGACACTATAAAAAAGAAAATATTATTATTATTATACTGTTATCCAGTGGACGTTACAGTCATAAGTTGGCCGAGGCTCTGAGTGGGTTTGATGTGTGGAGGTGGGTCTCACCGCAGTCCCGCTCGTCAGAGTTGTCCCCGCAGTCGTTTTCATGGTCACACACCCAGGCACCTGGGATGCACTGCTGGTTGTCACAGCGATACTCGCTCTCTGAGCACGGCCGAGGCTCTGTGAAGGTGAACGTAGACAGATGCACGCACACGCACACACACACACACACACACACACACACACACACACACACACACACACAAACACACACAAACAGCTGAAAAGTTGGACTTTGTGTTGGTACTACAAGCCTTTCTGTCTAAAAGAGAGGAACAGAGCAGGCTAAAGTACACAAAATAGTTTTAGGTTTCTGTTCAAGCCATCACCGCTATTCACCATCGTTTAGTCAATCAGGGAATTCAATGGAATTCAATGAAAGGAAATTAAACTCCATCCACACTGCCTCAGTATGGATAAGTTAGCCTGCTCTTCTTTCCAGTGTCAGCTGTAGATAGATCAAAGACACATGGACAGATGCTGAATGTTTTTGCTGCAACTGGGTCAAACCCTTGGCTGATGAAACATCTAGCAAGTAATTTGTATATAGGTTAGGCTCTGATCTGAAGAATCATCTAGAAGGAAGTCCCAAGAAGGTCAGTCAGAACTAGGCTACATTCTGTTTCAATGGGGAAAGAAATCTGATTGGGTCTTGAGATCCTGAGCAAAGTTTTAGCTCAATAACTCATAAACTTACTTTACAATAAGTAACATGCTGCAGTAAGTGACTATTAGGACCAGATGTGCAAGATTAGGAAAGGTTTGTAAAACAGCTGCTTACCACAGTCCTTCTCATCAGACCCGTCACCACAGTCATTCCTGCCATCACACTGCCAGCGAATGGGAACACAGCGGTGGTTATCGCAGCGGAAATCGCCAGCAGGGTCACAGGTCAGAGCAGCTGTAGGTCAAAGGCCAATCAGGACTCATTAAGAGGTTCAACAGCCAACAAAGGCTCCGTTCAGGTACGTGCCCATATATATATATATACATACACATACATATACATGCTCCTATATACAATATCCTGCTACTAGTAAAACAGCTACACTCAGTCCAAGTCCTGGAAGCACCCTGTAACCAGAGGTAGAGTTGGGCATAACTGTATTTATTTATTCCTGTCCCAGAAATCAGTTAGAATTCCTCTCCAATCCGGAACATTCCAAATGTTGTAGAAAGCCTCTATATCTTTAAACTTAAATATTTTTGGTAAGGAGTATTATTGGGTGTCAGTATGAGGAAAACACATAGCTCATTGAACCACAGAACAATTTGAGTGTCTTCAGTATGCCTTTTCTGTCTCCCATGAAAAGTGATTGTGTGTGTGATTGTGTGTGTGTGTGTGTGTGTGTGTATGTGTGTGTGAAAAGTGAATGGTGGTGGGTAAGCTGACCACAGTCCTGCTCGTCACTGTTGTCGATGCAGTCATTAGTCCCGTCACACACGGCCCACTGAGGGATGCAGCGGTAGTTAGTCTTGCAGGAGAACTCAGTGTCTGCATCACACTTATGGTCCGGCCCCACTGCAGAGAGAGAGAGAGGGAGACAGAGAGAGAGAGAAGGAAAGAGAGAGGGAGAGAGAGGGAAGAAGAGCAAGAGATAGAGAGAGAGGAGAAAAAGAGCAGGAGAGAGAGAGAAAGAGAGAGAGAGAGGAAGAGAGAGGGAGAGAGAGAGGGATGAAGAGCGAGAGAGAGAAGGAGAAAGAGAGCGGGGAAGAGAAATAGAGAAGAAGAGAGAGAATGGAAAGACAGAAGGAGAAAGAGAGAGAGAGAAAGAAAGAGCGAGGGAGAAGGAGAGAGAGGTAAAGGTGGGGGTGGGAGAAGGAAGGGAAGACAGAGTGGGATGTGACATGAGGGGTTTAGAACAAGAAAAGAGGAGGATAAAAAAAAGAGAGAGAGAGAAAGAGAAAAGTTTTAAGAGAGCCCAAAGTTTTTAAAATACAGGAAAGAAGGTGAGTCAGTGAAGGAATGAGAAGGAGAGACAGAAGAAAGTATGGGGGTAGGAAGATGATGAGACACATTCACTGCAACATCCTGAAACACCCAACCTAGATTCTCCCTTACATCCCTCTGCATTCCTTTCCTGTTTCAGACTTTTATCTTTGAAGTTTACCTCAACTTCTGTTTTTACACTGATTCCTGTACAGATTTTTGAACAGGGGTCTTTTATTGTGGCTCATTTTCTTTCAAATATGTGTCCATTCAAATTCAAATTGTTGTGAACATGTGAAGAGAATTTAAATAATCATGAACTAAAAACATAAAAAAAAACCCGGCGAGACTCACTGCACTCCTCCAGGGGCTCGTCTGAGTGGTCCCCGCAGTCATCCTGGACGTCGCACACATAGCTGGGGGGGATGCAGCGGCCGTTGTTGCACTGGAACTGGCCCGGCCGGCACGTCTTCTGGGCGCAGCTCTCTGCCTCCTCGTCGCTGCCGTCGCTGCAGTCCTGCATGCCGTCGCAGTGCCACGACACCGGGATGCACTGCTTGTTCTTGCACTGGAACTGGTTGTCCTGACAACGGTGGTCACCTGTGAGAGGAGTTTCACAAAAGTAGGGTTTTCCGGTAAAAATTAGTAGTTTTTTAAGACAATAACAATTACAAGAGAGATATTTTCAGCAAAGAAAATTACAAGAGAACTAAATATACGTAGTTTCTAATACTGCAACTATTGCTGTGACAACTGGAGTGCAAAGCACTCATATTATCCTGAAGTTCTCTATTTGGCTGAGAGAAAACAAAGAAACAAAGGAGGGAATAAAAGATGAAGAAAAGGAGGAGGAAGTGATGTCACTCATACTGCAGAGGGCAGGGTCCTCGTCTGACCCGTCAGGGCAGTCTGGGTGGGCGTCGCACAGGAAGTTGGGGTAGGTGCAGCTCCCGTCCTGACACTGGAATCGACCAATTGGGCAGTTGCGGGGTGGGCATGTCTCAGGCTCGTCCGAGCCGTCACCACAGTCAGACTGGCCGTCACACTTCCACCAGATAGGAACACATCTGCAGGAGAGGACGGAGAGAGAGAGAGAGAGAGAGAGAGAAAGAGAGAGAGAGAGAAGAGGAGGAGGAAGAGGAAGAGAGGATGAGAGAGATGTGGGAGGGAAAAGAAAAAGATCATGAAAAGGAGGATGTGAAATGGAAAATTAGAGGGCACAGGAGTGGAGAAGGAATGAAAAAAGAAGAGGAGGGAGGAGATCAAAAGTGAAAGTGTGTGTGGGGAGCATGCAGAGCCAACACAGGAAAATATTCACTGGTATTTTATTTTATTTATTTCACAAACCCCCACCTCCTTTCTTTCCTTCATCTCTCTCCTTTTGCCTCTTTATCCACCGATCTCTCTTTGTCTCCTCCTTTCTGTCCTGTCTGCTTAGCTATCCTTTTGTTTTTCACCTCCCTCTCCTTCCTCACACTTTTATTCTATCCCACACTCTTCCCATCTTCCCCTCGTCTCTCCCAGACACCAATCCCCTCTGTGCCCGTAATCCCAGCAGCTGTGGGAGCCCCACCAGTCTCACCTCTCGTTGTCGCCGCAGCGGAACTGTGTGCTGGAGCAGTCGGCCACGCACTGGATCTTGAAGCCCACGGCCACGCCGATGAAGTGGTCCGGGCACTCACAGGTGGCCCCCTGGCCCCCCGGCCGGATCAGACACAGGTGACTACAGGTGAGGTAGTGGTTAGAGCATGGGTTCTCACCTGAGGACAACAACCAGGAAACGCTTAGCAAACAATCATTTAAATGGACATTAAATGAACAACAATGAAGTTGTTGAGGTAGAGGGATGGTAATGTTAAATTAGTAAGGTAAACTCAAAATGCACTGTATAAAGCAAGGGCCAGGACCATAGAGTCAAAAGTTCTCTGATTACACTGGTTTCCCTGATTCAATCAGAAACTCCATCTATACTTAATAGTTAGACACAAATCTGATCATATAAACTGTATAAGAAGGAATATTTGGTTGTGCATATGGCATACGGCTAAGTAATTGTGATATGATCCTTTAATATACAGTATAAAAGTACTGTTTATGACCCTGTTTATGAATCTACTGATTGACAAACAAAGTTGTTCATACTGCGTGGCTGCCGGTAGGGGTGGTACACGTGAATGTCGTACGGCCGGTGCGTGTTGTTGCCCATGACGACTCGATCAGCACCGGTGTACTTGTGGGCCCTCTCCACGGAATGTGTGTTCCAGTCGGTCCAGAACACTGTATCCTCAAACAGGGTCACAGCGAAGGGGTGAGGCAGGGAACCTGCTATGGCCCTGTGCCGGTTTTGTCCGTCCATGTCGGCGTAACTATGAGGGAACAAACCTCACCGTTATATGTCAGACAGGGACGGGCGTACAGCACCTACAGCTGATTGACTTCAGGCAAAAAACATAAAGCCCACACATAACCTGGTGCTCAAAGAACAGGCACATGCTTTTGTAATTGTTTTGTTTTGTTTTTTATCTACAAACACAGATGATCCACTGTTAACACTGAAACCATATAGAGCATATCTTCACTAATGTTGGTAAGCAAAACACTTTTCGGTCCTTGTGAACATAATAAGTCTATGAATAAATCTACAGTACATCAGAAACATTAAGAGGCATATTTATTTGAATGTAAATATGGGATATCTTAATGTAAATGTGTTCTAATTAAGTCACACTAAAGTCAGAGTGCTTACTCCAGGAAGCCGAGATGGGAGTCGGCGAAGAAGATCTTATTGGTGGTGTAGTCAATGGTCAGTGCGTTAGGCCACTCCAGTTTGGTGGTGATGATGGCAGAGGCGTTGGTGCCGTCCATACCAACCCTGCCAATGTAGGGAGTGTTACCCCAGTCTGTCCAGTACAACCAACTACAGGAGACGAGGGGAGAGGAGATGACAGGATAAATGTGTTTAGAGGCAAGCTGGTAGTTTGTCATGTGTTTTTTGGATATCTGCATCATGGAGGAGCAAGGAGAGAGGGAAGACTGTGAAGAATGGAGGAAAGGGCTCCAAAAGTAGCAGCAGGAAAAGACGTGCAGTAGAACCAACTAGGGGAAAGAGAAGAGAGAGAAGAAGAGAAAAGGGAGAATTTACAGACATGTTTGTAGTGTTAACATATTTGTTTTGTAGGTAATATTTAAGGAATATTAGCAACACTTGAGAACAGTAATGCAAGCAGAGAGGGAAGAATGTTGAATGAATTAACGTGTTTACAAATTTCAAATATTTTATGAACACATGGACTGTTTATGTGTTACTACTTGAACTGTCCTATACCAACGGGACGCTTTGAGGAGTGAGTGTGAGTGTGTGTACCCGTGTTTGGGGTTGACGGCCACGGCGCGGGGGTTGGTGAAGCAGTAGGTGTGGTTCTTATCCAGGCAGTCGCTCAGCAGCTTCTTACGGTAACGACCATCCAGCTCAGACACATGCAGGGCACCCAGATAGTTATCCACCCAGTACAACTTCCTGAGGAGGGAACACACACACACACACACACACACAGGGAGGAGCGATGTAAAGTAGAAGCAATGTAAAGAATACAATTATTAAAGTGTTTAAAGTGGGGAAGGTAATGATGTTCTGAATTATTCGTATTTGTCAACAAAATCCTAAAACATATTAAACATATATACTTAAAACATATGTGGTTTGCATCTGGTTATTAGCCCTTAACCTTGGCGTTGTTGGGACATACTCATTACCATCTGTCCACACTCACCTTCCCACCCAATCCACTGCCAGCCCCTCTGCACCAATCAGATCCTCCTTGTGCACCACCTCCCTCTCCGTCCCGTCCAATCGCATTCTCTCTACGCGCCCAACCCCTGCATCCAGCCAATAGAGTCGCTTGTCGTAGCTGTCAAAGTCCAGTGCCACCGCCTGGCCCAGCCCCTGCAGCACCACGGACAGCGTGGCCCCATCGGTCGTCAGGTTGCGGATGTAGTAGCGGTTGGAGTAGAGCAGGTAGGGCGCCACGCCGCTGTTCTGGCGGCAGGTGCTCCCGTCAGACTCGCGCAGGTAGCCCGGAGCGCAGGTGCAGCGGAAGGAGCCCGGCACGTTGGCGCAGAGCTGGCTGCAGACGGCCGGCATCTCCCGGCACTCGTCCACGTCCTCACACGCCTTGCCATCGGCCATGAGGCGGTAGCCGGCCTCGCACGAGCAGCGGTAGCCGGTCAGCGTGTCCTCGCACAGCTGAGCGCACTGGTGCACCGCCGGGTTCTTACACTCGTTTATGCCTGGGGGGAGAGAGGGAGTGGGGGGAAGACAGGAGACAAGAGAACAAGAAAGAGAGGGTGAACGAGAGTGCAAAGAGAGAGGACGAAATATATCAGAAGTGAGAGGGAAGGGAGAGTGTAAGAAAAGATACTGAGATAGGAGAAGGCAGTCCTGTCACAATCCAGCCTAGTATCAACATTACATTTATTTAACCAGCGTGGGTGCTCCCTGGAAATATACCTGCTTTGGATTTGTTAGCCCCTGACTATAGAAAACTAAAATATAAAGCGTACTTTTGCCATTGAAGCCTATGAAGATCCTTCCTACTGTCTTTGTCTTTCTCCTTTCCTCACTCACTTTCTTTCCCTGTAATCACTGTCCTTTTCCCAAAGATCTTCCTCAACCCCTATCCTCCGATCTGTGTTCAGTCACTGAGATGTAAAGAAGGAGCTCCGCTGATTTAAATGTTCGCTACAAAAGAACAACAAGCTCCAGAAGTACAGGAGTTTATTTGGGAGCAGAGGAGGGAATGTAACCATAGTATATGCATTATTCCTGACGTAATGGAATGGAATGAAATGTGTTATTGGGATCATATTTGTAAGGGAATATCCTGCATGAACGTCAGACTCACCGCAGCCCTTCTCGTCGCTGTTGTCCGAGCAGTCCCTCTGCTGGTTGCACACCTTGTGGATGTCGATGCACTCGCCCGTCTTGCACATGAACTGCCCCGGCGCGCACGTGGGCACGGGACTGTGGCACACGCTCTCCACCTCGTCAGAGCCGTCCTGGCAGTCGGCCTCGCCGTCGCACACGTACCAGGGGGGCACACACGCGCCGTTCTGGCAGGTGAACTCGTCACTGGAGCAGGTGTCGTACGTGCAGCCGCGCTCGTCGCTCCCATCCCCGCAGTCGTTCACACGGTCACAGCTAGGTTAGGGGTACAACCACAGCACATTATATTAACACATGCGGGTTAGGGGTACAGCCACAACACATTATATTAACAAATGCTGGGTTAGGGGTACAGCCACAACACATTATATTAACACATGCGGGGTTAGGGGTACAGCCACAACACATTATATTAACACATTCTGGGTTAGTGGTACAGCCACAACACATTATATTAACACATGCTGGGTTAGGGGTACAGACACAAGATGATGTTTGCTAAAGTCATACATTATACAAACACACACAATCACAATAAACATAATCAGTGTTACATAATCAGTGTTACTCAAGGGGAAAATGATGATTCATCTTAATCATCTTAATTTCTCAAATTTAGCTTATGCAAGAAATGTTTTAAGCTTAATTGTCCTTGAGTATGTAAGGCACACACTGAATCTATGAGTTAGCCATAGTCATCAGACAGAATACATATCCTTGACACATATACTGTACACATCTTGATAATACTTTCATTCTGAATTAGTCTACAATGTTCAACAAAGATAAATTCTTAGTTAATATAAAGTTTACAGCACAGTAGGCAGTATTCTTTATCCTATAGCCAAACCACTACAGGAAAAGAGTGGTGTCTAGTGAGCTGTACGCAAACTCTACAGCACAGACTGGGCACCTACTGGAAGGGCACGAGGATGCAGAGCCCGTTGGCGCAGGGGAACTCGTTCAGGTGGCAGGTGCGGTTGGGGCAGTTCTGCAGCTCGTCTGCGGCGTCTGCGCAGTCCCTCTCCCCATCGCAGACGAAGCTCTGGGGGATGCAGCGGGGCGTGCCGGGGCGCCAGGGGGGAGGGCAGGAGAACTGCTGAGGAGAGCACGTCCTCAGACCTGCAGAGAGGGAGCACACACACACACACAAACACACACACACACTCAACTTATGAACTTACAAAATACAAGTTTGGGTTGGTTAATGATCAAATAATCAAACACATAAACACGCTGTGAGAAGGTGAATTCTCCCCCTCCTCACCGTGGCAAAAAGGGATGGTGCCTTTAAGACTTTTGAACTCCACCGCCATAATGGTTGTGGCTGGGCTCACCTGATCCCAATGTTGGAGCTAATCAAGCCAACGAGGCTGTGCTCTATTTAAAGGGTGCCTTATTTTCAAGAGGGGGATTGGCTGGGAGAGACTTTGTTCAGAGAGGCATTCAACAGCACAGCTGCAGAACTTTGGGGGAGAAACGGGTGTACTGCTTTCCCTGTTTACCGGTGTGAGGTGAATTTCAGGTTAGTCTCTGTGCCTAGATTTGGGGCCTGGCTTGGGCTGAACAGGTGCCTGTGATTGGACCTAAGTATGACGAGCAGGTGCCCAGGGTGCAGAGTACTACAGTACCTGTGAGTACGGCCGTCCAGCCGCCACATTCCCAGACAACGTGGGGTGACCGTCCGGTCCCTCACACACAAACACAGGTGTGTACACACACAAACGCACATGCACACACGAACCAGCACACAAAGAAAGTGAGAGAGACAGAGAGAGAGAGAGAGAAAGAAAGAAAGAGAGCGAGAAAGCAGTTCTAGTCTAACTCCCGTTCCTGTCACTCACCACACTCTAGCTCAGGAGCCTCGTCACTGCTGTCCCCACAGTCGTTGTTGCCGTCACAGATGAGAGAGGGGGGCACACAGTTCCCGTTCACACAGCTGAACTCAGACGGTGCACAGGTGTGCACTACGTCAACTACACATGTGCACGGAGGGCAGAGGAGAGTAGAGAGAGTTACAGCTGTGCAGAGATCAAATACTAACACATTAATCATACACACTAAGGAATAAGTACAATCATTGGAACATTAACAAAAGGATTACATAAATATAACATTGGATGGTTGGATGCAAAACTCAAGCACTAAGATGAAGGCAATACTTGGGGAAGACTCCCACAGAGCTCTCTGCAGAGTTACAAGTTAACATAGAACATGGTCCCATCTCCTTACCGCATGAGTCGGGCTCGTCTGTGCCATCTGCACAGTCCCTGATGTAATCACACACCCAGGCATCAGGGATGCACGTGCCCTCGTCGCAACGGAACTCGTCTGCAGAGCAGGTCCTGCTCACTGGGGTGTGAGGACAAAAGGAACCACACACTTACAGAGCAACATAGACACCAATCACGTTGCAGGTTCAAAGGAACCACACATTTACAGTAGGACCATAGACACCAATCACGTTGCAGGTTCAAAGGAACCACACATTTACAGTAGGACCATAGACACCAATCACGTTGCAGGTTCAAAGGAACCACACATTTACAGTAGGACCATAGACACCAATCACGTTGCAGGTTCAAAGGAACCACACATTTACAGTAGGACCATAGATACCAATCACGTTGCAGGTTCAAAGGAACCTCACATTTACAGTAGGACCATAGATACCAATCACGTTGCAGGTTCAAAGGAACCACACATTTACAGTAGGACCATAGATACCAATCACGTTGCAGGTCAGTCAATATCGAACTCTCTCTGCAGTATCAGATGTCTGTCATTTGTGTATTTGTGTGTGCGTGTGTGACTGTGAATGTGTGTGTGTGTTTGTATGTGTGTGTGTGTGTGTGTGTGTGTGTGTGTGTGTGTGTGTGTGTGCGTGTGCGACTGAATGTGAATGTGTGTGTATGAGAGGTGTCTGTGTGTGTGTGTGTGTGTGCATGTAAGATTACTGCCTTGGATGAAGGCTTGAAAAACACCCAGGGACCTGACACCAAGACCTTTTAGCAGTAAAACTGATAAAGCGGTGGATTACTGACTACACAGATCACAACAGCCCCAACTCCACCACAGTAATTAGTATGTATAATTAGCCTGGACTGATGGCAGCTTCATACTGCCTGCTGAGAGCTATCTGTGGGAGTAGAAATTAGCTAATTCAATCATGCACATTTCCATTGAAATGGCTTGGTGTCAATGCAATCTCCATACACAGTCCTGGATCCTTCCTGAATGCTCACAGTTATCGCAGTCTTTTACAGTTCAATTCATACTATTATATTGATTGGCACTGATACTTGATCAGACTACTATATTGATTAGCACTGATACTTGATC
Organism: Sprattus sprattus; assembly: GCF_963457725.1. Classification (NCBI taxonomy): domain Eukaryota; kingdom Metazoa; phylum Chordata; class Actinopteri; order Clupeiformes; family Clupeidae; genus Sprattus; species Sprattus sprattus. The sequence continues at coordinate 38,018,309 of NC_137922.1, read as the reverse complement.
ACTCACAGCAGAAGAGTGGGTTTTCATCGCTGTTGTCTCCACAGTCATTGTAGCCATCGCACAGGCTGTCAGGATTGATGCAGATGTTGGTGTTGTCACACTTGACATCTCCGGATGAGCAGGTCCTGTCCGCTGAGGGGGATATAAGATATAAGTGATGGAGTAGAGTAGTAGAGACTGCAGACTAAGATAGGGCTTTAGCATTTGATCTTTATTCTTCTAATTGCTCTTATTTCAATGGTACTATGCATAGCTGGGGAATAAATAGGGACTGCAATGGCTTGATGCCATAACGATTGTAATTATGGTATGTCATTAATATGATATATTTGTTATAAATACAGAATATACTTTATCTCAACTGGTAAACTAGTGCTAACCACACTAAGTCATGGGTTTGTTACCCAGAAAGCACATGTACTGATGCAAATGTATCACTCAGTGACTTAATAAAGGTATAAAAGAATCTGCTAAATGAATGAGGCATTCATTGAAGTCATTTGGTTCTCAATATTCTGTCAATATGTTTCGCCTATACAAATGATCAGTTTGTGTTCTGCTTACGGCAATTGATCTCGTCAGAGGTGGTGTTGTCACGGCAATCGCTGTGACCGTCGCAGACGAACGCGGCACTGATGCAGCGGCCGTTGGCACAGGTGAACTCATCTGCGGGGTGGCAGGTGGGGAACGGGCACCCGCGCTCATCACTGTTGTCCCCACAGTCGTCTGTGTAGTCACACTCGTAGGAGTGGGGCACGCAGCGCCCGTTATCACAGGTGAAATCCATAGGGGAGCAGGTGTGGAACGCTGAGAGGAGAGAGAAGGAGAGAGATAGAAAGAGAGAGAGATAGAGAGGGGAAGAGTTTCAGCTAACTTGCAAACAATTTATTTGATTTATTACAATCCTTAGGAAATCTCAAGGGAATAACAAAGAGAGGCAGTATATAAAAGGCCCTGATTTAGTTTGACACAAAGCAACGGGCAAGTCCATTTTGCATGAACTAAAGCTACCGTGTGGCGCATGAGACCATTGCGCTGACCCACCCATGTTTGCACTTGGGTGATTCTTGTTCATGGTATTAAATCAGCACAATGGTTTTGCCAAGTTATTAAATTCGCTTTAGTTCATGCGCAGCAGACTTTGCCTCTAGCCTGTTGCTTTGCTCGCTGCCCGTCAATGAAATCAGAGCCCAGTGTGTCTGCGAGTCCCGGATGTCCCTGGAGAGATCCTCACCACACACTCTCTCCAGCTCGTCGGAGCCGTCGAAGCAGTCCCTGTAGCCGTCACACGTCCAGCGCTGGCTGATGCAGCCTCCGTTCAGACAGGTGAACTGCTCCGGCTGGCACCGATGGCCCACGTCCTTGATGCAGTCCCTGCCGTTGTTGGCCAGGTACCAGTTGCCCTGAGGACACTGGCATTCAGCACCAGCTGGGCCTGTCAGGGAAACAAGGCAGAAAATATTTTACGTTTTAATCATCACATTTTATACAAATATATTATTTTCATTACATTTTAATATTATTTTAATATTCTGCATAAACTTGTACACAACAGCTTGTGTATCTGGTTGACACACCATACAGGAATATGTCTAATAAAGTTGGTCAGAGTAAGAGCCTGAACATGAGCCTTATCAAAACTTCTTGAATGCACAAAACATTAAAACTGTACAAAAGCAAAAAACTAAATTGGCCAGGTCAAACTTTTCAAAATTACTGATGAATACGCTTTTGGTTGTCAATACTACAGAGTGCTCACAAACTTAACCTTAACAAAAAACAATAAGAAGACTAGGTAAACAGGAACATACACTTTGAATTAGTGTCAAGAATGCACTGCTAGATATGACCTGTGACAGCACATGCAAATGCCAACAAATTGCAGAACAAAAATATTCAACCTTTAAGGCCATCTTACCATTTACACACCATCTTACCTTTCACACACACCAGCTTATCTGGCACACACACACACCGAACACACGCACGCACGCACGCACGCACGCACGCACGCACGCACGCACGCACGCACGCACGCACGCACGCACGCACGCACGCACGCACGCACGCACACACACACACACACACACACACACACACACACACACACACACACACACAACACACACACACCATCTTACCTGGCACACACACATGGCTGCAGCCTCCATTGAACTGCTGGCAGGGGCTGGCACAGGTCTCCTGCTTGCTGCTGCTGAACACATGGATGTCGTTGGGCCGGTACTGCAGGCCCTCCCTCAGCACCGCCACATCAGACCCATCGTCCTTACTGGCCCGGTACACGGAGCGCGTGGTCCAGTCCGTCCAGAAGATGTCCTGCTTGTAGACGGTCACAGCAAACGGGTACTGGGTCTGTCCCACGATCATCTCCCTGTTCTCCCCGGTCAGGGAGGAGCGCTCGATCTTGTCCCTTCAGACAAACCAAGGTGGTGGGGAAAAGAGAGAGGTGTTCGGTGGCGGCATTCTGCCAAGACTGTGGTGGACTATAAAAGATTGCTGCTGCGTCCTCATATTTATGCTATCATGCTAGTTCAACAAATGGCAATTATTCAATCTTTATTGAAGGTAATTGATAGAATACTGAACTGTAACTATTCATACAAGACTGAACAATGGTTAAATGAGCAACCTTATGTCATAATTCTGAGGTGAACCTGTTGCACATTCGTTACCCTGCAGCAGTTATCTGCTGTCAGGACCTAAAATATTTCCATGTCTGCTACAATAGCAGTAGAACTCACAGAGAGGCGTCAGCCCAGTAGAGCATCCTGTCCTCGTAATCAATGGAGAGGCCATTGGGCTGGGAGAGGCTGGAGTTTATGATGGCCATCCGGAAGTTTCCGCCCAGCGTAGCTCGTTCGATCTTCGCAGGAGAGCCCCAGTCTGTCCAGTAGAGATACCTGAGAGAGATCTTCAACATCAGCCATGTCTCCTCAGCCTGTCGTCATGTTCAAGGTAGTGACTAGGCATTTAAGATCATTTCTCTGCACAGTGTACAAACATCGCTTCCTTTTTCAATACACACACAGCTTCTACAACATACATATCCTCCTTCAGATCAGATAGAGTTTAAGCTGATCATTATTAGCCACAATAAAATAACCCGACAACAAAACTATTTTTCAATCCAGTGCTCCATAAAGCCAGGAGAACAAGGAGTGGATGACTTCAGTGTTATATGCTGATCCTAGTGAGCCAAGAGCTTCGATCAGTCCTGCTCAGTGTTGTGGCTCAGTGTTTACCCGTAGCAGGGGTCCACGATGATGGCCCTTGGCCGGTTGGCGTGGGCGATGAAGGAACGGTTCTGTCCGTCTACCCCCATGGCCTGAACGCTCCTGTTGCTGTAGTCGGTGAAGTAGAGCCTCTTATGCACCCAGTCATAGGCCAGACCCTCAGGGTCACGCAGGTCTACAGAGAGGATGGAGGAGAGAGGAGGAGAGAGAGAGCGAGAGCGAGAGAGAGAGAGAGAGAGAGAGAGAGAGAGAGAGAGAGAGGAGAGGGAGTGAGAGATGGGAAGGTAGGGAAGGATGAAGAGTGAAAGATGAGGGCAGAGGGATAGAGACAGAGGGAAGGAGATAAGGAAGAGGATTAGAGAAATTATGGGTGGGAGACAGAGAGACAGAGAGTGCTTAAAACCTGACTGGCTCGGAGCTGCACTTCTTGCCCTGCTTATATAAATTCATCCACAAAATTTCCATTAAAGAGCCAGACCTTTGCACCCAGAAGCATTATTCCTCTGTAAGAGCATTACTAATGATGGAGTTCTAATATGGCGCACAAGGCTCTGATTATGTCCATTACATCTAGATTTTCATGTACCTCTCTGATATACTTGGTCAGGAGTTTCTAATCCTCCTCCTGGAACGACAGAGATGGCTGCTATCTGGCCGTGATTAAAATCAGTGCAATTAAAGACCTCTTTATTGCCTAAATATAGTGTGTTCAGCTAATCAAACTGCTGATGAGCTCTGTTAGATGTGCAGAGTAGGGAGAAGTGGAGAGCATACAGTGTGCAGCGGGCCCAGCAGCAGAATTTACCACCCTTAGATATTGTATGAGAGGAGCATTATGCCCAGATCTAGTGTATGAGGAGCTTTATGCCCCTGATCTAGTATAAGAGGAGCTTTATGCCCCTGATCTAGTATAAGAGGAGGTTTATGCCCCTGATCTAGTTTAAGAGGAGGTTTATGCCCCTGATCTAGTTTAAGAGGAGGTTTATGCCCCTGATCTAGTCAGTGTATGAGAGGAGGTTTATGCCCCTGATCTAGTATAAGAGGAGGTTTATGCCCCTGATCTAGTATAAGAGGAGGTTTATGCCCCTGATCTAGTATATGAGGAGCTTTATGCCCCTGATCTAGTATAAGAGGAGGTTTATGCCCCTGATCTAGTATATGAGGAGGTTTATGCCCCTGATCTAGTCAGTGTATGAGAGGAGGTTAATGCCCCTGATCTAGTATATAAGAGGAGGTTTATGCCCCTGATCTAGTATATAAGAGGAGGTTAATGCCCCTGATCTAGTCAGTGTATGAGAGGAGGTTTATGCCCCTGATCTAGTATATGAGGAGGTTTATGCCCCTGATCTAGTCAGTGTATGAGAGGAGGTTAATGCCCCAGATCTAGTCAGTGTATGAGAGGAGGTTTATGCCCCTGATCTAGTATATAAGAGGAGGTTTATGCCCCTGATCTAGTATATAAGAGGAGGTTTATGCCCCTGATCTAGTATATAAGAGGAGGTTTATGCCCCTGATCTAGTATATAAGAGGAGGTTAATGCCCCTGATCTAGTCAGTGTATGAGAGGAGGTTTATGCCCCTGATCTAGTATATGAGGAGGTTTATGCCCCTGATCTAGTCAGTGTATGAGAGGAGGTTAATGCCCCAGATCTAGTCAGTGTATGAGAGGAGGTTTATGCCCCTGATCTAGTATATAAGAGGAGGTTTATGCCCCTGATCTAGTTTAAGAGGAGGTTTATGCCCCTGATCTAGTATATAAGAGGAGGTTTATGCCCCTGATCTAGTCAGTGTATGAGAGGAGGTTTATGCCCCTGATCTAGTCAGTGTATGAGAGGAGGTTTATGCCCCTGATCTAGTATATAAGAGGAGGTTTATGCCCCTGATCTAGTCAGTGTATGAGAGGAGGTTTATGCCCCTGATCTAGTTTAAGAGGAGGTTTATGCCCCTGATCTAGTCAGTGTATGAGAGGAGGTTTATGCCCCTGATCTAGTTTATGAGGAGGTTTATGCCCCTGATCTAGTCAGTGTATGAGAGGAGGTTTATGCCCCTGATCTAGTATATAAGAGGAGGTTTATGCCCCTGATCTAGTTTAAGAGGAGGTTTATGCCCCTGATCTAGTCAGTGTATGAGAGGAGGTTTATGCCCCTGATCTAGTATATAAGAGGAGGTTTATGCCCCTGATCTAGTATATAAGAGGAGGTTTATGCCCCTGATCTAGTTTAAGAGGAGGTTTATGCCCCTGATCTAGTCAGTGTATGAGAGGAGGTTTATGCCCCTGATCTAGTTTATGAGGAGGTTTATGCCCCTGATCTAGTCAGTGTATGAGAGGAGGTTTATGCCCCTGATCTAGTTTATGAGGAGGTTTATGCCCCTGATCTAGTCAGTGTATGAGAGGAGGTTTATGCCCCTGATCTAGTATATAAGAGGAGGTTTATGCCCCTGATCTAGTTTAAGAGGAGGTTTATGCCCCTGATCTAGTATAAGAGGAGGTTTATGCCCCTGATCTAGTTTATGAGGAGGTTTATGCCCCTGATCTAGTCAGTGTATGAGAGGAGGTTAATGCCCCAGATCTAGTCAGTGTATGAGAGGAGGTTTATGCCCCTGATCTAGTATATAAGAGGAGGTTTATGCCCCTGATCTAGTATATAAGAGGAGGTTTATGCCCCTGATCTAGTATAAGAGGAGGTTTATGCCCCTGATCTAGTTTATGAGGAGGTTTATGCCCCTGATCTAGTCAGTGTATGAGAGGAGGTTAATGCCCCAGATCTAGTCAGTGTATGAGAGGAGGTTAATGCCCCAGATCTAGTCAGTGTATGAGAGGAGGTTTATGCCCCTGATCTAGTATATAAGAGGAGGTTTATGCCCCTGATCTAGTTTATGAGGAGGTTTATGCCCCTGATCTAGTCAGTGTATGAGAGGAGGTTTATGCCCCTGATCTAGTATATAAGAGGAGGTTTATGCCCCTGATCTAGTCAGTGTATGAGAGGAGGTTAATGCCCCAGATCTAGTTTATGAGGAGGTTTATGCCCCTGATCTAGTATATAAGAGGAGGTTATGCCCCAGATCTAGTCAGTGTATGAGAGGAGGTTAATGCCCCAGATCTAGTGTATGAAAGGAGGTTTATGGGGTGACACTGATCTAATATAAGCATGAAAACACCATTCAAAAAGCCTGGAGGTTCTTACCAGTGGCAATGAAGACTGGGGGACTGCTGGGGATGGCTGTGTTGATGTAGCCAATCTTGCTCCTCCCAATCCCGGAGTACTGCGAGAAGAACACCCTGCGGTCCTGGAAGTCAAAGTCCAGCGCCACCACGCTGGACCCCAGGTAGAAGGATGGGAATGGGACAGAGTGGTCGTCCGGGTCCAGCTGCACGCTCTCGACTGTGTAGTCCGTGGTGTAGACCAGGAACTCGTCCTTACCGTAGCCGCAGGTGACACCGTTAGTTAACAACGACCCGTGGGCGCAGCCGCAGCGCGGTGCCGTCTGGTCCGGCTCAGCAAAGCAGAACTGCTGGCAGCGCCCGTTGTCCTCCAGGCACGGGTGGAAGCCCACCTGATGTGCCGCGGTCGGCTGCACATGGGCGTCGAACACCGCCACGTCTGCTAGGCCCTGCAGCCCCTCCCGGATCACCTCTGGTACCCCAGCATCCCCGGGGGCCTTACTTGCCTGGAAGAGCTTCCCAAGCTTCCTGTCCACCCATAGCATTTGGTTGCCCAAGATGGCGACGCCGAACGGGGCAGGGTAGCGGCTACCGTAGCGCACGATGTGCCTCTCAGTGCCGTCGCTGGCCATGCAGGAGATCATGTCGAGCCCGTCGTCAACCCAGTAGAGGAATTCGTTTGTGTAGTCCACCGTGAGGCCGCGGGGCGAGGCCAGGCTCTCGGAGGCCAACACAGTGCGGTTGGTGCCGTCCAGCTGGGCCCGCTCGATCTTGGGGTTCTGGCCAGCGTCAGCCCAATAGAGATAGCGGAGTTTGGGGCTGACCGCTAGGTCGCCGGGCCTGTCCGAGGAGCTCTTCAGCAGGACCAGACGGTAGCTGGTGTTCAGGCGAATCACCTCAAGGTAAGTCTGAGTCGGGAACGCGTTGGTGAAGTACAGGTTCCCTGAGGATTATTCAGTATATAAAACAGTGAGGTTGAGAGCAAGTCTCTACATCAGTGACATAGACATTACATTTAATACTTGACAGTCATTTAACAAACCAGATAGTATTTATTTAGGAAAGTTGATGAACTGGATAATTTTGCGATGTGGATGTACAGGTCACCAAAAAGACACCCATGTGGGTCACTGATGTCATCAGGTTCCCTGATGAAGGTAAACAGTAGAGCCGAATAACTGACTTTTATGTCTGATTTAGAGTACGTTTCTCGACCTGGACCTGGACCTGGACCCTTCACTAACACTTCATAGTAATTTAACTTTCGTCCCTAAAAGCTTTTGTGTTCACTGGCGAAGGAAGTCATTTTATAGACAAATTTGATGAGGAAATGTCCAAAAAAAATTCATAAAAATGTATCTATCTATCAATCAATCAATCAGTCAATAAATAAATAAAGTACAATCTCCCACCTGCTGCCCAGTCGATGGCGAGCCCCTGGATGCCACCGGTGCCCACCCCTGAGGTTATGAGCCGGGAATACTGTGAGCCGTCAGTCTTGGCCCGGTTGATTCCTCGGTAGGAGCTGTACGTGCTGTTGTCGATCCAGTACACAAACCCAGAGGGAATGTGGAGGGCCAGCTTGTCAATCACAGAGTAGGAGTCTATCGGGGCATTAGCATGATTATCACCATGACGATGGCTGTATTCATCAAACCAGTTGTCACAGTGATACTGTGATACTGGAGAACATTTTAATCTTTTAATCCTCCTATTTCTGTGACAAAAATGACTTTTGTTCCTATTCATTTTCGCCCACACTTAACAGCGTACACCCTGATATCAGGGCAAAGGCATACTGTAAGTTTGGTTAAGGACTAGAAACGTATCCCTTCAAAACTAACACCCACACCAACCTACACCAACCCAATGAACTCCCAGGGGGGACATTCAATAATGACCAAAAATACCAGTTGTGAAAACGTGAAACTGTGAAAACTTGAAGGTACATACGTACTTCCTGACACAGGCACCATGGCCTCTGAGTGGTCCGAGCTGTTGATGTGGAAGCCCCGCATAAGGCGCGGTGTGGACACGATGGCGAAGGAGTCGTACTGCTCACAGTGGCTGCCGTTCTGTGAGGGCACAAAGCCTGTAGTACAGGCACACACCTTCTGGCCGCCCGGTTTAGGCAGGCAGAGGTGGGGGCAGCCCCCATTGTCTGTGCTGCAGGCGTTGGTGGTACCTGCCGAGTCTGAAAGAGTGTGTTTGTGTGAGAGTGTGTGTGTTGAAGTGTGGGTGTGTGTTGAAGTGTGTGTGTGTGTGTGTGTGTGTGTGAGAGAGAGAGATAGAGATAGAGAGATAGAGATAGAGAGATAGAGAGAGAGAGAGGTTACATGTCTGTAAAAGTCCATCTCATTCAACCAGCAGAAAGGTAATAAAGGTACACACTCATGGGGAATCAGTCCCAGTATTGAGGGGAGAGAGGTGCAACTCATTTCCATCCAGTCCAAAAAGCTGGAATAGATTTGTGCTCACAGGGGAAATCATGGCACAACACTAGGGAAGGAGAGGAACAGCCAAACTAATACAAAATGGGCCAGTCTAACGGAGGCTCTTCGGAGCGCTCTAGACTGGCTCAGATTCGTGTTTTAGCTGAACAGACACAATGTTTGTGTGAGAGAGCACTGCTTTTATTACACTCCTTTAATCATCCCTAATTAATCATTTATTAATGAAGCTGCTCTCCTCGTTCCTGCAGTATGTACGTCACTGGCCTGTATATATATCGTAGAATCTGTCGAAGCAAACGTTTGTGAGCTTGTTCTGCATCTGTGCTACCCATTCTGATACGCTGAGCAAACATGAATAGTTCAGGCCGCAGTTCCTCGACTCGACCTCTTGAGTTTTTCATAGCTTATTTGAGACGCTGTAACGTGTTCCTCCAGCTGCTCTCCTCACTCCTGCAGTCCGATTCTATCTGCATCCTCACAGGGAGCGTGACTCTGACCATCTGCCTGCACTCAGCTTTTGGCACCGCAGAGCAGCACTCACACAAGCCGGGGGAGGGGGGGGGGGGATGAGGAGAGAGAGAGAGAGAGAGAGAGAGAGAAATGTCCTGGTAGAGAAGAGAGAAAGTTCAGAACGAAAGAGAGAACGAGAACAGCTCTCACAGAGTGGCGTTGCAGTATAGAATGATGGGTTGAGGGAGACAAAAGAGAGAGGAGTTTAGGGAAAAAGATATAATAGAATATAGAATATAGAATTTAGGAGCAACACTCACAGAGTGGGGCTGTAATAGAGAGAGAGGCGAAGCAAGGGAAAATAGAGAGATAGAAAATGACAGTTGTTCAGGGGGAGGGAGAGAGAGATGCAGTGGAATACAGGAAGAAAGAGAACGCAATAACAGCACTGTGGAACATGTAGAGATGGAGACAGGCAGACAGAAAGAGGTTAAGAGAGAGAGAAGGAGAGTGAGAGAGAGAGAGAGAAATAGGTAGCAGAGAGAAAGACCGAGGGGGATAACAGCACCCACTGCATGAGGAGAGTGAGGAGAGTGCAGCAGAATACATCACACAAAAGTGAAAGAAAAAAGAGACAACGACTGAAAAGAAAGATAAGAGGAGACACAAAAGAAAAGACAGAATATGTGAGAGAGAACAGAAAGTAAAACAGATGTTGTGAGAGAAAAAAGAAAGAGAGAGAGAAAGACAGAATACAGACAAACAGAACAGGTGAAAGACAAAGATGTTCAGAGAAAAAAAGAGACACACAACAGAATAGAGAAATCCAAAGTGAGAGAGAGTGATACAAAAAGGTAGAGATAGAGACAGACTGTCACTATCCATATCATCACTCACTGTCTCTGCCTGCGGTTAGTACAAGGTGCCAGTGGTCTTGAGACTAACTAGATAGAGCTACAAGTGCTGCCATAGAGAAATTAGTTCAGTAGTTCCCACAGGAGAAAATAACAATCAATAGAGGAAAAAAGACAGAGAGAGGGAGGGACTGTGAAAGTACCACAGATCTACCACACCATCGCTCTGTCTTTGGCAGTGGTTAGTAGTATAGTACAAGTATAGTTATATAGTATAGTAAGTAGTAAAGTACAAGTTAAGAAAGGTACAAAAATAGAGATAGGAATAGACTGTGAAACTACCACAGACGTGGGCATCATCACTCACTGTCTCTGGCGTGGACCTTGACGGCGCGGAGCCCAGCCATGCCACTCCTCAGCACCACCATGTTGGCTCCGTTGGCCTTGTCCACCCGCTCCACCACCTCGTAGTCCATGTCGCTGTAGTAGAGGTGGGGGCCGTGCACGCTGATGCCCCAGGGGTGGGACAGGCCGCTGACGATGGTCACCCTGCTCACACCGTCCATGGTGCCACACTCGATCTGCCAATCAGGCAGGGACAATTGTGACATCAGAAGCAGTCATTACAGGACGGGACACCTGGAGGTTGGTCTATAAGGCTATGTACCGCATATGGGCATGCAGTGTGATCTGCTGGTTGATGGTGTGTGTGTGTGTGTGTGTGAGCAAAAGTGTGTGCATACTGTGCTAACAAATGGTATTTGTGTGTGTGTGTATGTGTGTGTGTGTGTGTGTGTGTGTGTGTGTGTGTGTGTGTGTGTGTGTGTGTGTGTGTGTGTGTGTGTGTGAGAAAGTGTGAAAGTGTGTGTGTGAAAGTGTGAAAGTGTGTGTGCACACTCACCAGTCCTGTGCTGGTAACCCCCCAGTAGAGTTTGCTGGCTGCTATGTCGGCGGTGATGAACTCAATGTGACCCAGGTTCCCTGTGAAAAGGTTCTTAAGGTTCCCTCCGTCCATATCTGCACTGGCCACTTTTGGGGGAACCCCGGTGTCCGTCCCTCTGTCTGTCCAGAATAACTTCCTGTCAACGACATATTCACAAACTCACTGCTCTGACAATCACAAGGAAACTCTTTACACCATATACAAACTTAAATACACAACTTTAAACCCATTTACCAGTAACTCTTAACCATTTCCAAACAACAGTACCATTTCAGCCATGATGCGCAGCTTACATGTCTCTGAAACTCAGCATTAATGCTTGTATGTTATTGTTGCAATGAAAATGCAGTTTTTTTAACCCTTCCAAAACGAAGGGGCCCCGTGGGGCACTTGGTGGTGTTTTTATTAATAGAATTAAAAATCTCCGCAAGTTTTTGTCCTACAAACATAAAACTAACACCCACAGCAACCTTGAACCTGTTTCTTTTTAAATATATACAGTTTGAAACTAAAGTTTAAATAATCACTTTGTAAGGAGAGTATAACTTATCCTTTGCACATTTCAGCATCTGAGTGAGGTTTTGACCCTCCCATTAGCAAATTACAACTATTCATATGATAAGGGGATGGTAATTCAGTGATCACCATTGGTTCATGATGTGTCAAGAAAACCTGAAGGGGGTAGAGGGCCACAAAGACATTCCAGGGCCATTACGTGCTGGCCATTGTCTTTTGACCAAGGTGTCCCAGAATGTTCACACCTCTCTCATCAATATGCATAGTGGTCTAAGTGAAGAAAAGTGTCACTTTCTATATTACTTATAATAAGTATAGAAACCACACACACTTTTTGAATGCTAAACTCACCTTTTTGGAGCAAACACCTTTGTTTACAAGGTTCAGAGTAAAAAAGAAAACTTCCAAAATATTTACAATGTGTTTTTGTACAAAGTTTGAGCACCTCTAAAACTAGATTTCATTTTAGTGTCTTTATATTTCATTTTAATACAAAACTTTGTTTTACTACAATCCTTTTACTCTCATTGTATTATTGCTGAGTTGTTCTAGAATATAATCATAAATGCCACTTTTGCCTCATGGGTTTTAGTTAGATAAAATATACAAAAATATCAGGCATGGCAAACTACCTAACAGAGTCAAAAAAAGCCCTTGGTGTTGGAAGTGTTAAACCCTTTTTAAACCATTATTGTTATTGTATATTACTATTTCCTGACATTACAGCACTTGTAGTAGTTCAATTTCTGGGACACTAGAGGGTGCTAGAGGTGCTTTAATGATATGACAGCATATCTACCCTCTGGCAGGGTCCAGCGCAATGCCCACGGGTTCACCGGCTCCCTCAGGTTTGCCCGTGTTGGTGATGAGGGTCTTCCTGTATCTCTGGGCTCCATCTACTCGGATGACCTACAGGAAAACAGTGATAGTTAAAATTGACATTTGATGAACAAATTCGATTGAGGTAACAAATTCAAGTGGATCATTTCATGTTTTTCAGGCAGATAAAATACAAAAATAGAATAGCTAGATTAAATATGTTATAATGGAATAAATATGGAATAAATACGTCTTCGCCAAGTAGTAAAGATTATAAATGAGTCTCTGATTTCAGAATCCCAGTTATATTGTGAGTCTTTCGATTCATCGCACTACAGACCAAACACTTTCTCTGAGTTGTGTTCTGTGTTCTAAGAACGTATAAACACTAACCTCTATCGCCTTATTGGTGGGATTTGTGTAGTACATCATTCGACTTATCCAATCAAAAGCCAAGCCAGAAGGAGAACCGATGATACCTGCTGGTGCAAACTGAGTTCTGTTGGTTCCATCAGTCTTCCCTCTGTATATCGACCCCTGTTTCATTCAGTGGGTCCAAAGAACAATGTTAGAACCAAAGAACAGGACACGATGAAACAAAACAACATCAACGTTTTTTTTTAGTAATTCTGCCAAAGTTATGAGCCTCCACAGATGTATACTTACTGAGCCTTGCACCCAGTAAACAAACTGTTCCTTGTCATCAAAGTCAATGTCGACTCCTTTGGTGATGCCTGATATGGGAGTCATGGCGTTGTTGGATGTGTCGTTGGGGTTAAGGGGGATACCCAAGATGACTGTGTCTCTCATTACCATCAAGAAGGGAGTGTCATCTATGACAAAATGGTGAAAGACAAAAAGAACATCCAAATAGAATTGTGGACTCATATTTTGAATGTAAAGTTCTAGTACTTAAGTTAGTTAGTTTCTTAGGAATTGCATTCTACCAATAACATAACATTACATTTATTCATTTGGATTCATTTTTTCCCAAGTGATTTAGAAGTGAGGCAGAGCACAACTCACTGAACCTTTCCCTCCAGGGATAGTGAATAGTGAAAAGATAGTGACTATGCATTGCAGTGCTAGTATACTGTATACCAAAGAGAAGCGGTCCTAGCAGTGTGATGCCTGAAGCTGTACCTTTGGTGCAGGTGCGCTTGTCACTGTTGATGTTCCAGCCGGACTGGCAGGCACAGGTGTAGTACCTGGGCCGTCTCTGAGACAGCAGACACAGCTGGCTACACAGGTGCTCCGCACACGGGTTAATGGCTGCAGGTACACACACACACACACACACACACACACACACACACACACACACACACACACACACACACACACACACACACACACACACACACACACACACACACACACATCATGTTATTTGTTGATATTTGAGCCAATTAAATCACACCCCTCCCTAAGCATGTCCCTGGAGGACTGTGTTGATTGGCTGGAATTGTTTATGTTTGTGTTTGTTTCTCATTTACAGCCACCCGCACCGGATGCACCCAACAGACCCTAGATGCCTCACCGTTGGGCTGCTTGATGTGGTGGTCCATAACGATGCCCATGGGCTGGTAGATGCCAGTCATGAGTGTGGTGACGTTCCCGCCGTGGAACTTGTTGATCTTCATGACGCGGCTGGTGTAGCGCTCGCTCCAGTAGATGTAGTCCTCAAACACGGTCATGCCATGTGGGTGCTGGAGGTTCTGTGAAGAGAGAAAGAGAGAGAGCGAGAGAGAGAGAGAGAGAGAGAGAAAAGGAGGGTGAGAGAGTGTCACAGAATGGAGAGAGGGGAGAGAGATAACACAAGGATAGAGAAAAAATAGGGAAAGAGAGAAAGAGAGAGGAAGGGAGGGAAGGAAGAATAATACATAAATAAAGGGAGTATATCTCAATGCTGCGCAGTGGCTGTAACCTCCACAATTTATTACGAATCTTTCACAAGTTCAGATGAACTTTAAAAAAAGCTCTGCTAGATGTGACACTGTAGACATCCAACCAAAGAAAAACACACAGGTGTGCAGGACTTACCATGTCACTGGCAAACACCTGATAGCGATTGTTGCCATCGTAGTCACAGTAGTCAATGTATTTCAGGTAGGCGTCAGCAAAGTAGAGGCGCCGAGTTGTGTAGTCCAGGGCAAGTCCGTTGGGCCAGTACACCTTCGTCGTGACGATGGCTTTCCTCCCAAACCCATCCATATCGGCCCGCTCGATCCGTGGGTTCTGACCCCAGTCGGACCAGAACATAACATTGGTGCTGGAAAATATGCAGATAAACAAGTGAAAAAATAAACATCCTTATAAGAAAACACTTATACTCTTACACTGAGTAATGGTGCTAAGACTTGCAGTTTTATAAAGGGGTTCTTGCAGTTCTTGCAGAGGTTAAAAGACTTAAGCAAACTGGCATCAGAGTTTCCTACTGATTGTCCAGGGCTACAAAAAATATCAGTTAAATTTGAATCAAGTAAATAAAACAGTTTAATAATTAAAACAGGGTCGTACTGGTTACGAGGATCAAGTGCAAGCCCGCGTGGACTGGTGATATTCTTGCTGAACAGAATCTTCCGGAAGCGTCCATCGATGGTCGACACTTCAATGGTCTGCATTACAGAGTCAACCCAGTAGAGGTTCCGGCCGGCCCAATCCACAGCCAAGGTCTCCGGAACCATCAGTCCACTGCTGAACACCTAGAGAAGAACACAGAGGTCCAGAAATTAGTGGATTATAGCCGGATAGCAATGAAGTCTCTATATTTAAAAAAATCCATTCTGAAGTTGTTATAAATCTCTATCTTAATATTGAATAAATGAATGAAACATACAAAGCAATATTACAGGCAACATAAACTCCCCCTTGTGGGCATAATGATAATTACAACACATTATATGACTTCTGTTCAGGAGTTGCTTTCTCTTTCCAAACACCACACTGACAACCACCCACCTTCCTCCTGTCTGTGCCATTCTGGAAGGCACTCCAGATCATCTTCTGAGAGGTGTCCGCCCAGAAGATCCTCCTGGTGATCCGGTCAAAGTCAACGGACACGATGTTGGAGCCACTGATGATAGGCTGGATGACAGGCGGACGGAAGTTGATGCGGTCGGCGATGATCTGACTGCGTTTGGTGACCAGCAGCACAGCCTCTATGGGGTCTGGATCAGGCAGGGGTGAGGGGTGACATGACACAAAGTCTCAGTTAGGGTTAACCTGGGTGGCTAGTGGGAACAGGTATGTTATCTGTCCTTTAAATAAACACATACCATCAAAATACATTTGAAGATTATGCCAAAAGCAGTTCCCCAAATAGACACCTCTATAAGTAGCTAGTTGTAACAAAGCGTGGCTTTAAGTTCATTGTAATGAGGACACTTAATAATGAAATGGGACTGTATGACTGTATGACTGTATGACTGTATGTATGTATGTATGTATGTATGTATGTATGTATGTATGTATGTATGTATGTATGTATGTATGTATGTATGTATGTATGTATGTATGTATGTATGTATGTATGTATGTATGTATGTATGTATGAATGTATGTTTGTATGTATGTATGTATGTGTGTATTTTGTTAGATATCACTGAGTTGATGCACTCAAACTAGCTTCCTGCTATTCATGGGGATTTAATCAAGGTACTCATTCACTGTGATTAAATCAGGTTCAATCATCCACTCAGAAATAGTACCCACCTCTAGACACACCCATTCCCTCCCATATCCTGGATGATTGTATAAATATCTGTTACTCCTCTCAGTATGTTGAGAGATACCTATCGTGTACCATGCGATTGGATTGTCCTGTGACGCTGAAATAAACCTATTTCTACTCTGGACACTCTCCCAAGTTTCCTGACTATCTGCAAACCTGACCTTGGATCCAAGACTGAGACAGACTTCTTTCATTTGGTGTTTGCACCCAGTTTCAAGAAGGATAACAGGAAGATACGGAATATTTTCACCTTTCCTTTGCTGAAAAAAAGAACGGAAAAAGCTGTGTACGTCAGATCCATCTAACAGATATAAGGACTTGTAAAGGTCGGGCCCATAAGTGAACCTGTTTTTTCCGAGACAGATCATTTATGAGTAAGTGGTACATTTTAATACTTAATTGTATGCACTCGATATAAGGACTTGTAAAGATTGGGCCCATAAGTGAACCTGTTTTTTCCGAGACAGATCATTTATGAGTAAGTGATACATTTTAATACTTAATTGTATGCACTTTGTTTTTTGCGGGACAGAAGTTACCGTATGGTATGTATGTGTTACGGTAATTGACCGTTTTCGGAAAAAACATACAGAGTGCAGGTCGAACGCAGAGTAGACTGCAGATAATTGCAATTGAGAGATTGCTTATTTTAACTCAGTGAAGAGAAGGCTTCAGCTGTTTTATTTAGTATTCATTTGTGAGGGTCGAACGCAGAGTAAACCAAAAATAATTGCAAGTGAGAGATAGTTTATTCTATCTCAGTGAAGGCTTCAGCTGTTGTTTTTGTGATCCATATTTTGGCAAAAGCCAAAATGATCGGAAAGAACGATAAAGTTAAGCAGAAAACCACCAATAAAAGGGGTGGGCGAGCAGCACCTGAAATTGATGAAGAAACCATAATTTCATCAGTAAGAGGTTTCATCAATGACCATTTGAAGGTAGATGTGCTACAAAAGAAGCTGGAAAACAAATATGACATTATGCCTGACAGTGACAATTTATGGCCTATTGACGATGCAAAACGTGCATGGGGAAAGATGCATCGACTGTCGGATAAAAGCAAATTGCCATACGCCTTGCTAATTCTGAGTCAAGTCACACGTAGGCAAAAAGCTGTCCAGAAGGCTGAGAGAGAGGCGGAGCTTTCAAAATTGAAGGCCGAAAAATCTGAGACCGACAGACAATTGATTGTGGAAAAGAATAAAACCAGAGCTCTAGCGGAAGATGTGAGATCACTGAAGGCGGAGAAAATGTTAATGACTCAGGCTGGGATTAATGTTTCTGATCAACTGACGCTACCTGGCGAGACCTTGTACCCCTTTCAGGTAATGAGGGAAGCAGCTCAGTCTGAAACACGAAGACTGTTGCAATCAGCAATGGCTCCCCACACAGACAGCGACGTGTGTGAGGACAGTGATGACGCAATGGACTCGGATAATCCAATCAAGCTGAGACCTTTAACGACCAGGCATGCCAGTGGAAATGTGACGTATGGATATAAACCGGCAAAACCCCAGGATATTGATCAATGGTCCAAAGACTTGCAACATCCTCGTAAGTCGGGCATGGAGGCATGGTCCAAAATCAACCGTCTGCGAAACATCTACCAACTCCATCCTTTAGATGGCGTGGCAATGATGTGTACAATACTTAATGCCTCTGAATCAAACAAAATAAGGCGGGATGTTGAAAGAGGACTAGGAGACAGTCAACAGAAGATAGACGAGGGCTGGCAGGCATTACGTGATTACATCCAAAGTTCCACTAACGCCACCACTGATTGGGCCAAGATAGCCGCCTGCAAACAAAGGACTAATGAGGCTGTTGATGACTTTTCACAAAGATTCATTGAAACCTTTTTAAGACACTCAGGCATGAGTGGTTTGACAGAGGAAAACATTGGAACAAGCGGCAATGGTGCTCTCAAGGCTAATCTGTTGCACAGTCTTAATCCAGAGGTGAAACAGGCTGTCAAGCTGACCACACCTACATGGGAGGATACCACGTTTACTTTCGAAATACTTTTCAACGTGGCAAGAAGGATGGAACGGGATGTCGAACACAAACTCAGATGCGTCAACACCTGGGATTCGAATTTGGAACAGGAGTGCATGTTGAGACTTTTAAATGCACAAAAGTCTAAACAACAGCAACAATACAAACCACAGTATGAACCAAGAAACAGATCCCATGAAACATGTCATAAGTGTGGGAAACATGGCCATTGGGCGAAACAGTGCAACACTCAGAAACGTGGCAGATATACAGCTCGCTATAACCATCACAAAGAGGGTGATGAGGAGAGCAATGATGATGAAGACATATTCAGAAGGTTTGCGAAGTTGACGGATCATCAGAGACTGACCCTTATGTCCGCGATTCCGGGAAACTAAGTCTGCCCTCCTTACGGTCTCTTACGGTGGCTGAAAGCCAGCAACTTGACAAAGGTGATGTGTGTGTGCCTAATGATAAAGATGGTCTAGGTTCGGTGCAAGAAAAGGCACAGGAATCTGAGGAGCCATTGATTCCAGACGTGGGAACACATATAGAACCGGAGTCAGTGCAAGCTGCAGGCGAAGCTGAGGAAGTCACAAAGAGAACTGTAGGTTTGGAGGGCCAAGCCTTTAATCCTAACAACCTGATAATTGTTGAGAGTCAAGACTGTCCAGGAAACACTGGAGAAGTGCAGATACCGGCAGTGATGACAAGACAACTACAGCCATGTGACAGGAAGAATCTGAAGTGTGAAGAAACACACAGAGCACTGCCACCTTCCCACACTGAAGTCATGGTGAAGGGGGAAACCAAACTGGACAATTTCACCAACCCCATAGAGCGCATGCCTCCAGAACAACCACCCCTGGCGGGGCGCAAAGAAAAAACTTATGATTATGGATAATTTAAGTCATGCCTTTTTGTTAATCATGTCATTACTTTTAGCAATGATATGATGATTGGATGGGAATTTTAGATGCTGACTTAATTATGAACTTGATTACGAGATATTTTTTACTACGAGATTTTTTTATTTTTTGACGACATCAGCCATCAGCATGAGAACAACGTCGCCAAGGCGTATCGAGTGGATGGCGACCATGATCCCGATGGTGATGTCCGGCATTCCAAACGCTTCCTCCTTATGCGACAGCCACCACCTGCACCCCTGCACACGCATATGCCCATGCCGAAGGAGAACATTCATGTTGGGTGTGCAGATTGCTACCCTAGCCCAACGCTTCTTTGCAGCCGTCATTCTAAACTATGGTATTACCGTGGTGATGGATGAGGTCAGAGAAGTAGCCTCAATTATGGACAAGATTGCGAATGACGCCGCAGGAGCCTTGTCCATAGTCAACAGAGATTTCAGTATGCAACTATAATACCACTACATTATAGGAATAGACATTGAAACCACTACACTACACTATGAAGACATGTGTGTTTGTACTAGAACAATGTTTGATTATGTTTAATCGTGATGTAACATTGATCGATGATCATAGGGGGGGTTGTCAGATTTAACCACTACACTATAAGAACATGTGTTTTGTTCTAAAACTTTTTACCACTACACTATGGGAACACATGTTTGTTGACATTTTGTAACAATGTTGGATTGTTTTGATCACTATGTCTGATAATGTTCGTTATGGTTTTGTTAGGTTTTATTGTGATCATGATGTAAGATTGATCGATGATCATAGGGGGGAATTGTTAGATATCACTGAGTTGATGCACTCAAACTAGCTTCCTGCTATTCATGGGGATTTAATCAAGGTACTCATTCACTGTGATTAAATCAGGTTCAATCATCCACTCAGAAATAGTACCCACCTCTAGACACACCCATTCCCTCCCATATCCTGGATGATTGTATAAATATCTGTTACTCCTCTCAGTATGTTGAGAGATACCTATCGTGTACCATGCGATTGGATTGTCCTGTGACGCTGAAATAAACCTATTTCTACTCTGGACACTCTCCCAAGTTTCCTGACTATCTGCAAACCTGACCTTGGATCCAAGACTGAGACAGACTTCTTTCATTATGTGTATGCATGACTGTATGTTTGTATTTACTGTATGTATGTGTGTATGTGTATGTAGTTATGTATTCATGACTGTATGAATGTATGTATGTATGTATGTATGTATGTATGTATGTATGTATGTATATATGTACTGTATGTACTGTATGTACTGTATGTATGTATGTATGTATGTATGTATGTATGTATGTATGTATGTATGTATGTATGAATGTACACTCACTCTTGGCCTTGCAGGTGCGTCCGTCGGGCTCCAGCTGGTACCCATCCTGGCAGTAGCAGCGGAAGGAGCCGCGCTCGTTAAAGCACTGCTGGCTGCAGAAGCCGGGCACCTGGCACTCGTCGATGTCCTCGCACGTCTTGGAGTTGTTGAGGAGCTGGTAGCCCAGCGGGCACGTGCACTGGGCGCCGAACGGGCCCTGGATGCAGCCGTCGCTGCAGCCTCCGTTGGTCACGGCACAGTCATCTCCATCTGAGGGTAGGGAGAATGAAGGGGGGAGGAAGGGAAAAAATGGAGAAAGAAAGAGACATAGAGGAGCAGAGGGGAAAGAGGGAGAGGGAAACGAGCAGAGAGAGGGGAAAATAAAAAGAAGAGAACAGAAGATAAGAAGAGAGACAGAGATATCTTATGTTGAGAACAAGGCCCATCTTTAAAAAGGGCAAAACATAGACATAGCTATTTGAATAACATCACACATAGTCATGGTACGGTCAAAAACACCCAACCCCAGTCGCCATTCTCCAAAAGATAAACCAACACCAAACAACTGCGCAATGAGGTCAGCCCCTGCAT
Organism: Sprattus sprattus; assembly: GCF_963457725.1. Lineage (NCBI taxonomy): Eukaryota > Metazoa > Chordata > Actinopteri > Clupeiformes > Clupeidae > Sprattus > Sprattus sprattus. The sequence continues at coordinate 37,997,283 of NC_137922.1, read as the reverse complement.
TCAAAACAGGCAGAATGTACTCAATACATCTCAACCAGGTAGCTTTTTTTCCATAAACCTTACACTCCCTCCACCCCACAGAAGACACATAGGGCATCACCACTGTAGCCAGTTAGTGGACAGACACTCACTGCAGAGGGGTGACTCATCGGCTCCATTGGGGCAGTCCCTCTGACCGTCGCACACCTTGCCCTCGCTGATGCACACCTGGTCGGTCGGGCACAGCCACTGGCCGGCGGGGCAGCTGAATGGTGGGGTGGGACAGTCCTGCTCGTCGCTCATGTCGCGGCAGTCGTTGTCGCCGTCACACACCCACTGCGGCGATACGCAGTTTCCGTTGGCGCAGCGGAAGTAGCCGGGCCGGCAGGTGCGGGGCGGGCAGTCGTGGTGCTCGTCGGAGCCGTCTTCACAGTCGCTGTGACCGTCACACTCCCAGGAGCTCGGGATGCAGAAGCCATCCACCTGGCACTGGAACTCGTTGTCGTGGCACAGCCCTGGCCCTCTAGTGGCTGTCATGGAAATTGCAGAGAACAATTATAAATGCTTTACACCTACACTTTAAACATTTACAAATTGATTACCAATACCCCATCTGTTCAGTTGGCTTTCATTTTGACTATCAATTAAAGAAAACAAAAGTTAACATAGGCTATCTATACTACAGTAGTATCAAATAAATAAAATCTAACTTTATTTATAAACAAACGTTAACATATCTTTACCTTAGTAGTAAAACTGTTTCGAGCTAACGCACTGTTAGTGTGCAATACAAACAAGTCTATTAATTAACCAAACTGAACTATTTGATGAGAATAATCAGCACATTACTGTCATTTAGGGCCTAATTTCTAAGGAGCATACTTCCGCATCAGTTCCAGACATGTTCTAGATTGTATATGTTAATCAGTGTTGGTGTGTGTGCGTGGCCTACTCACGGCAGCCCCTCTCGTCTGATTGGTCTCTACAGTCAAACACTCCGTCGCAGCGGTAGGTCTGGCTGATACACTGGTCCCCGCTGGCACAGGCAAACTCGTAGGAGGAGCAGGAGAACACTGGCAGGACAGGAAGTCATATGCCCAACGATTCATTTCCACTTCCTGTAGTACCATGTATTGTGTATTTCACACATACCTGTCATATACTTCTGATATTCAAATGAAATTAACTACCAGCTGAATCTGGCACAAAGCAGCTATTTCCACACAATATCAATGTCTTTGCACATGGTCCTTGGCATAATAATCTAGACTTTTTTGTAAAATAACTAAACAAAACAGTCCATCAGTGTACTTGTAATTACTAAAAAGGTGAGAAACATTATTCATGAATAAATATGCAGACCTTCTGTCACTGTTACTGTCTGTCACTATAAATAATGTTTAAAGCATAAGGAACACACACACACACACACAATCAGTTCATCTTCTTCCTTAACCCTATGCTTTAAACCTGACCCTTGGGGTCAAACCAAGGTCATCCAAAGATGACTCACCACAGTCCTTCTCGTCGGAACCATCCATGCAGTCCTGGTCACCATCACACACGTATGCGTTGGAGATGCAGCGGTGGTCAGGACACAGGAAGAGGCCTGGGCTACAGGTGGAGATGGTGCCGTCTGACAGAGGGGGAAAGTGGAGGAGGAGAGAGGTGTTAGGGAGGGTACAGGAACAAATATAACTAATTGATAGAGGTTGGAGAGTAGGAAAAAGGAAGATAGAGAGAGGGAGGGAGGGAGGGAGAGAAGATACAGAGAGACAGATAGGAAAGAGGGAGTGCGAGACAGAGGCATGGAATGATAGGAGACACAGAGGGAGGGAAAGTGACGCCAAAGAGAGAAGTGACATGAGGCAGGAGACAGTGTCAGGGTTGATAGAGCTCTTCCCTGTGGAGGACGTTCAGATAGGAAGGAACATGGAGAGCTGCAGATATGAAGGAGCATGTACTCACTCACCTGTCCCCCTCACTCCCACTCTCTCTCTTTTTAACACACACACACACACACACACACACACACACACACACACACACACACAAACCCTCTTTCTCTTAATCCTTGACCCTCTATATCGCTCACTTACTGCACTTCCCCTGACGCCAGCACACACACACACACACACACACACACACACAGTAACCCTCTTTGTCTAAATCCTTGACCCTATCTATATCTCACTAACTGCACCTCCCCTGACAAACACACACACATACACACACACACACACACTCTTACACACACAAACGCAATTCAGCCCTCTCCACCCCCCACTTACTGCACTGTCTTTCGTCTGAGCCATCCCCGCAATCGTTGTCCATGTCGCACACCCATGTCTTGGGAATGCATTTGCCATTAGTGCAGGCGAACTGCTGGGCACTGCAGGTGGTGGGCCCTCGGGTCGGGCAGTTCTCCTCGTCAGTGCCGTCACCGCAGTCATCCTGATCGTCACAGCGCCATGACTGAGGGATACAGTGTTTGTTACCGCAGGTGAAGGCCCTGGGAGAACAGGTCACACCTGGTAAGCGAGGGAACAGAATGAAGGAGAGAGAGAAAGAGACAGAGAGAGAGAGAGAGAGAGAGAGAGAGAGAGAGAGAGAATAATTACTGTTTTTGCCTTTGGAAAACAGGCTTAAAATCCAATCATTACAGACATAACGAACATGAAAGACGTGGCACATGTCCAGGTGCATTAAGGTAACAATAAAAGTGGCAAAACATTAATAAACAACGAGATAAATAAACCGTTAAAGACATCTTATATGCTTACATATTTTACATTACAGCTTACATAGCACACACACACACTCACACACACACACACACACACACACACACACACACACACACACACACACACACACACACACACACACACACACACATACCAGTATCGGTGCAGTTGGCCTCATCGGTGTTGTCAAAGCAGTCTTTGTAGCCGTCGCAGCGGAACGTGTTGGAGACGCAGCGTCCACCATCGCAGGGGAAGGCGTAGTCTCCGCAGGTGATGTCGGGCGGCGGGACGGAGTCGTCCTTGACACAGTCGCGCTGGTTGGCCTGCAGCTTCATGCCGAAGGGACAGCCGCACACGCGACTCGAAGTCGGCATTGGGAAACAGAAGTGGCTGCAGCGGCCATTGGGGAGCATGTTGCAAGGACTGCTGATCACTGGTGAGTGCACACACACAATCAAACACACACACACACACACACACACACACATACACACAAACGCAGTACAAATTTAGAACATATGTGCGTATTAGAAGAGTCTGCACACAGACAGACAGACAGACTGTCTGTCTGTATGTCTGTCTATATTTTGTCACAAACGGAAAAATATTATATATACACACTGTAAAGAAGTCTGTAAACACGTAAATAATAATAAAAAATTAAAAATTAAAAAAAAGTGTAGTGTACTTATCTCTCTCTCTCTCTTTTTATCAACATGATTGTTGTTAAGTGAAGTGTACTTCTCTCTCCCTCTCTCTTTTTTTCAACATGATGGTTGTTAAGTGTAGTGTACTTATCTCTCTCTCTCTCTCTCTCTTTTTATCAACATGATGGTTATTAAGTTAAGTGTACTTATCTCTCTCTCTCTCTCTTATTTTTCTCAGAAAGAAAAAAAAATAAAAAAATAGAAGAGTCTGCACATGACCATACACAGATACATATAGAAGATACTATTGGAAACATAAGCATACTGTTTGTACACACATGTGATAAATAGATGTGAATTACGTGACTTGATCGAGAGAGAATGAATGCATGTATAAATGAATCAATCCAAATCCTCCCACCCCCACCCCCCCACCCCCCATCGGACTCACAGCCCTGCAGGTCAGCTGAGTAGGCCTTCACATTCATGACTCCCAAGATTCCCTTGCGGAGGACGATGTTGTCTCCGCCGTCTCTCTTCCGCATCCGATATACAGTTTCAGTCCGCCAGTCCGACACAAACAAATGGTCTAAAGACAGATAGAAAGAGAACAAGACAAAGGCACAGGGGAAGAGGTGGAGATAGAAACAGAAAAAGGAGGAGATATAAAGACTTAAGGGACTTTACTGCATTTGGCTTCAACAACTCCATGACTAATAAAAACACAACAAATTAAGCTCTTTACTAAGAATACAATAGAAAAGAGAGCGAGGATAAGATATACTGGCAAACACCTGGTGCTTAGATTGACCATCACAGTGACTGATACTGAGCATGAGTAAGAACATCTGTGAATGTTACGCCTGGGTAACTGTGCCACTCACCGCCGTGTAATGTGAGGGAAAATGGCTGTGTGATCTGGCCAATGCTGGAGAAGGCCTGGCGGTCAGAGCCGTCCATGCCCACAAACTCAATACGGTCCAGCAGAGCGTCCACCCAATAGAGTCTGTTCATCCTGAAACACACCAACAACAGCCAGAGGGGTCAGAGTAAGGTCTCACTCACACATAGGGCTGAACAATTAATTGCATTTGCGATTAAATCGCGATATAGTAAAACGCGATTTTCTAACCGCAACGTCCGATTTTACAACGTGGTCTAAAAAAAAAGATGGTACATTTTGCACACAGTGTTTAAAAAGTGCATACCCTGCGTTTATACTTATAATGACTTTGTTTAAATGACTTAAATGCATGATTTGTTGTTCTTGTTTCTGTAATGAGCAGTTAAATAAAAATGTAAAATGTAGGAAAGAATATTTTACGCTAAATGTATCTAATATTGTGTTGATCATATTTAAATCATTCATCACGTTTTGATGGGAAAAAAAGAGGATACAATTTAAAAAAATTGCATATTAAATCGCAATCGCAATGTCTTTTTTTAAGATTATTTTCCCAAATCGTTCAGCCCTACTCACACACTCACCTCACCTAAGTTACCATCACTACCATCATCAATAACACCATCATCAATATCTTATTATCATCATAAACATAATCATCATCATTGCTGTCATTGTAATCATCACCATCACCATCACCATCACCATCACCATCACCACCACCACCATCACCATCACCATCACCACCACCACCACCACCACCACCATCACCATCACCATCACCATCACCACCACCACCATCACATTTATTATCTTGGTTATCTATAGTTCATGCCACACGCGACAAAAACCTCCTACATGTTCTAAAGTAAAACAGCAGTCACATGGATCACTGCATGCAAACCGGAACATCTCTCCACACATTAAAAGCCCATACATGTAGTCGATGGCGAGTCCATTGGGCCAGCCCAGGGTAGTGTTGATGAGGGGTATGGCATTGCTGCCATCCGTGTAGGCTCTGGTGATCACCGCAGGCCGATACCAGTCTGACCAGAACAGGTAACTGAGTAGGGAATGAATACACATTCACAACATTAAAAGTGCTACAACACTACAAAATGTATTATACCAAAGTATGGCAACGACACAACATGCTAGGTTTATTTTCAGCTAGTTTACTGGGCTGACAATTGAGTGACACTGACATAATTATTAACAATAAGTGTGCCATGTGGGTCTAGCACCCAGCTCTACCAGCTACAGGAACAGGGCTGGTCAAAAAGCCTCAGCATATGTACCTACAGTATGTGTACATGCATATAAATGTGGTTTTTGTTTGACGTTCTCTTCACTGCTCACCCTGCGCTGGGGTGAACTGCAATCCCACGGGGGTTCTTCAGGTCCTCCACGATGTCCCGTCTGGACCCATCTGTCACTTTGTAGGCTGACACGACCCGGTAGCTGCTGGAGGTCCAGAACAGAACCTTAGAGGTCCAGTCGTAGGCCATAGACTCTACTTTGCCCACACGGTACCCTGTCAGAAGCTGCTCGTCTATGTTGAGAAATGAACACAAACACAAAGAAATAAACTGATAACAGGCTGCAAGGGAAGAATGGAGTCTACAGTAAATGGCAGTGGTGTGCAGCTGAGCAGTGAACATGTTAAACCATATAAATAAATTATAAACCACCTCACCCTATGATCATCATTTGTCATGGCTTTACAGCATTAACTAAACACAGAAGAAGAATGTTCCTACTGTACCGAAGTACAAAAATGTCCCTTGGTATATGGCTATATGAATCAGTGCAAAGTGCATAATACATACAACATACACATTTGATATTAATCTGACAATGGGAATCTAATCAATGTACTGTAATGTACTCCTCCAGTCAATATGGGATGACTCACGTGTCCCGTTGACTGAGCCCTTGTATATGAGGTTCCTGCCGCGGTCGTTGTAGAACACAGCCTCCTCGCTGGCATCATACTCCACGGCAGAGGCGCTAAAGGTGACCGCGAGGCCCGTCAGGGGGAGGATGACGTCCTCCTGTTGGGACACGTTCAGGGGGATCCCTCGCACCGCGTACTGGTTTGCCACTAACAGGAAGTCACGCACCTCTGCGGGGAAATGTTTTTTTTTTTAACTAAACGAACAGAGAGCAGAAACTTTTTCTTTTTTTACAGGGGGAAGAAATGGAAAGAAAGAGAAATAGACTTGGTGAGAAATCGATATGGAGAGAGTTAAAACTGCCATATGTGCCACACCTCACCTGAATGTCAGAGTTAAAATACATCAAACTCAAAGAACACCTGAGGATGCTGAGGTCCACGCAGGGCCATTGTATCACTGTAAAAGGCTGTGAGTAGTGCTTGTATGGGCTGGTATTTAAAAGGCTGTGAGAAGTGCTTGTATGGGCTGGTATTTAAAAGGCTGTAAGATCACATTGCAACTTAAACACAGACCAAAGGTACTTTTAAGTTAGGCACCATCACAGTGTAACCCCTGGCTTCAATGGCAGTCTCATTAATGTTGGCTACAGGCTATAGGCTATAATGCCTCTATCCTCCCTATGCAGACCAAATGTTTGTGAAAAAGTCTCTCACTGAAACAGGTGCGGAGGTCAGTCTGAAGGTCGTAACCCAGGCGACACTTGCAGCGGTAGCCCAGGCCATCGTTGTCGGTGCGGTGGCTCAGCACACAGATCTGCTGGCAGCCGCCATTGTGCCGGCCGCAGGGGTTCTGCACTGTAGGGACAACAAGAAGAGGGTGTTTGTTTAATATGTTTTGTTATCATTTAAAATATATTGTCTCAGTATAAAGAGCTCACCACAGAATACGATAATGATCCCAAGGAACATGAACTAATACATAATGTCCAGAATTGTTTATTTACACCGTAAATCTGACATCCCAAACGAACAGAACCCGGATATGACCAATTCAGTAGTATGGTTTTTATACTATGAGTTCTTGAGAGGCTGTTAAAATCACTCACCAACAGGTTGCAAGGTAGAGTGGGAGGCAACAATGTGTCCAGGTCTGTCTGCCGTCCGGAACAGAAGCACCGGGTCACTGCCATTAAAGCGATTGGTGCGGACCACGCCCATCTTGGTCCAGTCGGTGAAGAAGGCATGGTTCTCGAAGACAGAGAGACCAAAGGGTTGAGGGACCTGAAAACCTCCATTCAGCACAGTTTTCCTGGGGAGAGAGTGATGGGATTCAGCATCATTCAAACTACATGCTCTTGACATTACTGCATAAAGTATTTGTTTTCTCTTCAGGAACTATATCTTTAACAAAAAGGTAGAATGTAAAGATTTTGAAAAACTATACGTATGTGTATATGTACATATACAGGACAGCATAATCACAAAAATATTTCCAATGCTTCACCCCGACAAACACTCCCTCGGTTGGTCCGTACCTGTCCAGCCCACTGTAGGTGACCGTCTGCACCATGTTGAAATGCTTATCTGTCCAGTACACCCTCTTGGTGACCAGGTCTAGGGTAATGCCAGACGGGTTGCCGACCCTGGTCTTCACCAGCTCAAAGCGGTTGCTGCCGTCCATGAACGCACGCTCCACTTTCATGTCTGTGTTGCCGTAGCCCATGGTGTCTGTGAAGAACATGTACCTGGTGAGAGGACGGAGGAAAGTTCATATTAGTACCACTGCATGATTATACGATGAAGAATGTTTGTCTAGTATGAAGCCATCAGGCCCTCTTTATATGCATTTTATATCAAAGAATTCTGCATCAGTGGACACTGGACTTTGAACAGTTAACCTAATCATCGTAAAAAAAAAAAAAGGTGAAGAGTATATTAGAAGTGCATTCATTTGATGAAGACTGAAACAATCTGAAAGAGACTGAGAACTGAAAGTGAAGAAATGTGCACATGCTTCGAATCAACACAACACGCCAACAATCGATTCCATGACCATGACAGCGGCTGCCAAGCAGGAAAGGGATCTGGTAGGATGTGATGCTTGTGTCAGTTGGGTGACTCTGAGCTGGCCCAGCGCCCACTGCTACTTGGGTCAGGCTTACATGTTTTCAACATGTTGTGATACTGTGTTAATATTGTTGTACTGTTTGGTAGATATGACACCTGCCCAGGTCGCTGCCTCTGCCAACCAGGCTTCCAAAGGTTTGTCTTACTGTGCATTTGTCATGAGTTGGGACATTGGTTGGCCTCTAGAGGCTGCTAAAGAGACTCTTTGCCTGGTGTGGCTGCATGTGCCTTATCCTTACTTCCTGCCTTTGTTTGTTTAGGTGAAACATGCCCATAAAGGGTCTGCCGTTTCTGACCAGATCCCCTGGCAAAACCAGATTCTGTGTTCCTGTGCATTAAGACCACATGCAACCTGCTCTAGAGGGTCCAGGCTATGCCACGCTCACCCAACAGTGGGGTCCAAGGCCAGGCCATGCGGGTTCTCCATGTTTTCGGCCACCAGGGTGACGCGGTCGCTGCCGTCGAAGTTGCACACGTCGATCCTCTCCACCCGCGCCTCTAGCAGGTAGAGCTTGAAGTTGATCCAGTCCACGGCGATGTTCTGGACACTGTGCACCGCCTCAGTCAGAACCTCCTGCTGGTCACTTCCATCGAACTGTATAGAGAAGACCTGAGGAGAGGGAGAGACATGCCTTTATAAAATGTCTGCATTTGTATGTGTGAGTGGCCCGTTTTTCACCCAAACATTTTTTTTAACCAAAGTCAAACTTAGTAAAGTACAAACTTAGTAATATAGGCCGTTTCCGCCCTGTTTTCACCACCAAACTTATTCTGGACATTATGAGAAAAAACAAAGGCTGCTTAGTCAGTAGTTCCCTACGTAAAGTTTTACTTAAAATAATAAATAAGTAATAATAATATTAACCTTCTGAACATTTGTGTCAGACCAAAAGACACGCTGACTGTGCCAGTGATAGGCCACGCCCACAGCATAACCTTTGCCTGGTGATTGGACCAGGGTTCTGATGAACCGCCCATGAACATCCGCCATTCTGACATCACGGCCGTCGGTGAAGATTAGATTAGGAAGCCCCCCTACAACAAAGGGAAAATTACTGCAGAATTACTATGACTGGGAAGGAAGCAATTTGATCTAAAACAACGCATAATAAGAAAAAAGGCCTCATTGAACACGTTCCATGTAAGCAATTGCAATGTTTTCCAGTAATTGATTATGTTACTATTACAAACTAACTCCTTCAAATAACTAATAATTCTACTTACACGCATAGGCTGAACCCAGGTTAAAATGACATACACAGCCTTCCCAGCCAAGGTAAACTCAGCTGTAGTCCTTCACCTATCTGTGAATGTGGCACATACCTGACACGTTGGCCTTACAAAGGTGACCCTGCTCCAGGAAGTATCCATCGGCACAGCTGCAGTGGTGCGACCCGGGACGGTCCTCGCAGAAATGGTCACAGATTCCCCAGATGTTGCAGTCATTGTAATCTAGAGCAAGACGACAGCTGCAATGATCATCGCTGTTATATGCTGTGCCTAAATTAGCAGGGTGACTGTGAGATTGTCTGGCTTATCTAACCATCATCGGAGGTCAACACATCAGTACAAGTTGTAATTTTCAAGTGCAAAAAAAGAAAAAATGTTCGATGAAGTAGCTGGAGCCTTTTGAGGTTATTTTCAAAGATTGTTTGGAGTCTCTATCAGAGTCTCAAGTCAACTGGTGCCATTCATATGCATCACCTTCATCTCTTAGAGTGCCTCGTTCACAGTGACCTGAAATTCTCCAACCGTGTAAAATACCTTCACTAAATTTCCTTCAAAGAGTTCTTGGTAAATGTAATAATTTTATAAATGTGGTCGAACTGAATGGGAGAATATGAAACACGTTTTCTCCGGCACTCACCAATACACGAGCGACTGTCATTGGCCACGGTATAGCCATCAGGGCAGTAGCAGCTCCCGCCCTGTGGAGTGGCATGGCAACGGTACTCACAGCTGAGAGCAGAACACTGCTGAAGACCTAAAGAAACGCAAGTTTAACATTTTAAAGTATAACAAAGGATGAAAAAAGTCAGTTAATTGGATAAATATTGTTTGTGTTATGCATGTTGATACTAGAGTTACACACAAACATCAGGAAACAGCAGTCAAGAATAGGGAAACCTAAACAGAAGACAAACTGGTCTGGAGACAGCTCCAAGACAACAATGGCTAAAATTCCAACGAAGGCCCTCTATACTGGCACCAAAACGTGACCGAAAACAATAAAAAACTATCTTTATATTCCCTACTGTATCATAAAATGTGACTCATTGTCACTGTGAAGGTTACAACAGAACAGTTCCATGAGTTCTTTCAGACACCCTGTAGCAGCCCATAATGTACAATCTACTGTTAATGCGATACATAAGTTGACCCTTATACTATGACAAATCATCTGTGCTGGTTAGAACAGAGAATGCATGTGACTGTGTGAGTGGGTGGGGAACCGGAACATAGCCAGGATGAGGGATCCTAAAAGATTACGGGGACCCTGGGTCCAGCACTGGACAAGGGTCCTGGAACTTGCCAGGTAGTTTAGATTTTTTAGATTTAGACAATATTAGGTTGCTTTCTTTATCAGCCCTCAGTTTTTTAGCTACATGCGAGGGGAGAGTATTTGCGACTCACCACAGGTAAGCTGGGCAGTGGTGTTGGACTCATCCGTGCCTCCTGGGCAGTCAGGGCGACCGTCACACACTTTGCTGAAGGCCACACAGGCAGAGGAACCCGGGCACGGCCACTCGCCGGGGTAACACTCTCTTATGTTACCATCTGAGAGTCAGAGTTCAGAACGGGGATAACACACACACATATATAACGAGTTATATGCATGAAACTTCAGTAAAGCTCCTGTAAAAAAAAGTTAACGAGGGCAAACTAGCCTAGCACAGCCAAGCCATGCCCCATTCTCTGCTGAGGTAAACTATATAGTTTACACAATGAAGTTGGAACTTCCTAATAACAGCATGTGTCACCTAAAGTAATGTTGTGAAATTAGAATGAAAATATCAGTAGTGGTGTAACAGGTCCTCACCACATCCATTCTCATCGCTGTAGTCTCCGCAGTCATTGAAGGCGTCGCAAACCCAGTCCTGCGGGATGCAGCGACCGCTGGTGCAGGTGAATTGTGACCCACTGCAACTCTGGTAGACTGTAATTTTTATTTATTTTTTTAATTAGCATGATCTTTAGACGTTCAGGGTATGCATAACACCTATTAACGTTAAGCTTTATGTTTTCACTATCTATATTTTTTATTTTGCGTATTCAACTTTCATAGATTTAGTGAGTGAAATCATCCACTCACCGCAACCCTCTTCATCACTTTTGTCACCACAGTCGTCCCAGTGGTCACACACGAACGACATGGGGATGCAGTAGCCGTTGGCGCACTGGTACTGATGGAGTTGACAGTGCTCCGTTGCTGGGGAGAAGATAGAAAGGGTGAAAGCAGTCAATTCGGTTGTCTCCCTCATTTTAAAATGTGAAATTTGAATTGTTAACCTACTGCAGTTGTATTCGTCTGATCCGTCTCTGCAGTCCAGTACTCCGTTGCAGTGTTGCGTGTTGTTGTAACAGGCCCCATTTACACACGTTTTCTCTGAACAGCTCGGGTAATCTGTTTGAAACCAAATTCTGTTTTAGAGAGAGAGCTTTTTTTTTGCTTTTGTTTTAACATGTCTATTTACTTCTGGGCAGTGGTGGAATGTAACGAAGTATTTTTACTTCGTTACTGTACTTCGTTACATTTTTACGTATCTGTACTTTACTTAAGTAAAAATAATAGTGCATACTTTTTACTTTTACTTCGTTACATTTTGCAGCTATTATCTATACGTTTACTCCGCTACATTTCTACAATATGTGTCGTTATTCGTTACATTTTATGAACACTGTTTCGCCAAAATTTGCCTAAAAAAAAAATATGGATTGCGTTGCTTTAGGACGTTTCAGCCAATCAGGTGGCTCTATCAGCTCCAACGACAGCAGAGTGTGTATTTGGCAGCAGCAGCAGCACTACGGTAGCCTTGCCTGTTTTGCTTAAACATTCGACAAACAGCCTGACTAACAAACAACTTTTCAGCATGGATTCAGAGTCAGCCTCATCTGAGGACATGTTCAAGTTCAGAGGCCCCAAGAATAACCCGTGGAGGTTTCAGTGCGTTTCCTGTCTACCTCAAAAAATCGCCTTCAAATTTGGAGAAACAGGTCAAATTATGCGGAGTTCTTGCTATGCTAAGATAATGTCTATGACTTTTGCATATCGTATGCGGTTACTGACATGATTTTATACTGTTATCTAGCAAAAATACATGTTGACATACAGCAATAGCATCAAAATAACACGATTGTACCTTGATTATTTATTTAACGTAGTGGTAAGATAAAGCTGGTAGTTTAGCAATGTCAAGCTAACGTGAAGATTTGCCTTTTGTATTGACTGGTTATTGCCTGGCATGCAAACCTAATGCCTAGACTTGGGTTACTCAATATGTTTTTTTTTTTTTCCTTTTCTGCAATCAATAGAGCATAAAACTCTGCATTGACCAGTTGAACAACTCCATTTGTTTTTCATGTTTCATATTTCCATTTTTTACACATTTACAATTAAATAAAAGATTAAAAGATTGGTTTGGCTTAATGGTATTAACTTTGCAAATAATCCCTGGTAGATAACTTGTCATCTGCAGAATTGTAAGATAGAGTGTGAACAGTATTACAGACAATAGGCCCAATAAGTACACCAACCTTTCCAATTAACAAATGTTGTTGCTTATAATTATTACTAGTAGTGACATCTGTAGAGGCATTTATTACCAGTCGCTATTTCTTTATCAAAATGGCACAGCCTAGACATTGAGACAACCCATTGCGTGAGTACTTTTACTTTTACTTTTAAAGTAAATTTAAAAGTGAGTACTTTTTACTTTTTACTTAAGTAGGATTGTTGATGTAGTACTTTTACTTTTACTTTTACTTTCATTTGCCTGTTTACTTGTACTTTTACTTAAGTAATAAACTTCAGTACTTCTTCCACCACTGCTTCTGGGGAATTGTTCACTTAACATGACACGAAGGTAGTCAAATTTCGCGCAAAGGATGCCATTTTCTATAGCTCATATCAAACGTGAATTGAATCCGTGATGGTGGCATGACTAAGATGTAAGAAAGTTCAAAGTCTAACATTTTCATGGTCTTGTTAAAAAAAAAACCTCATAATCACTATAATAAGGATATGACTTCTATAACTTAATGATGCAAATGTACATTCCATAAAACAAGGAAAGACTGCATGCACTAACTTTAATGAGAACAAAAGTTGAATATTTGTCCCATACAGAACAAACCGTTCTACAACTCAGACTGACATTATGTACTTTCTCTCATGGTTGTAACATTGCCAATACTTTTCACAATAATGCTGAACAAAATTTGACTTTTAACTTGTGACCTTTCTAAGTGTGTGTGTGTGTTGTGTGTTGTGTGTTTTGCGTGTGTGTGTAATCAACAGTGAAGACTTCTTCACCAAGGCTACATGAAAACATCTTTGTCTGAATATCAACTAAATGAGTAGATGAACTGAAATAGCAACTTACTGCAGTTGTTCTCGTCAGAGTTGTCCACGCAGTCCTTGACATGGTCACACCTGTACTGCTGGGGGACGCACTGCCCCTCCTGACAGGTGAACTGGTGTGGTCCACACGTCTGACCATCTAAAGGGGGAAGAGAGGGAATCCACATCAATATCTGTACTTCCTGACTCACCAGAAATAGGTAACAGTGCTGTTTTTTTCTACTGTTAAAATACGCAAATCTAAGATGTTTGAGGACTATGCAACATTTCAGTTGTAACTGCAAGGTCACATGTTCCACCACTGGTAAGCTTCTTCCTTTGATTTAAAATATTGGGTATCAACTACACATCATGGGTTAGGGGTCAAGTGAAGTGTTAACAGACACTATGTGTTTGTTTGTCTCTCTCTATCTGTGTGTGTGTGTGTGTGTGTGTGTGTGTGTGTGTGTGTGTGTGTGTGTGTGTGTGTGTGTGTGTGAATGAGTGTGTGTGTGTGTGTGTGTGTGTGTGTGTGTGTGTGTGTGTGTGTGTGTGTGTGTGTGTGTGTGTGTGTGTGTGTGTGTGTGTGTGTGTGTGTGTGAGAGTGTGTGCGTACGTGCGTGCGTGCGTGAGTGAGTGAGTGTGTGAGTGAGTGTGTGTGTGTGTGCATGGGCAACCCTCATCCACCCAACTCACTGCAAGCCCTCTGTTCATCTGAGCCGTCTGTGCAGTCGTTCTCTCCATCACACACAAATGCGACTGAGATGCATTCACCTCCCGTCACACACTGGAACTGCTGAGAGCCACATGAGGCCGCAGCTGCAGACATAGACACACACATACACACACACACACAATCACACGCGCACACACACACGTACACAAACGTACACATACACACACAGTCAGTGTTGACCAGACTACCCCCCGGGGCTCAAACCTTTAACAGACTGGCACACCAAGGCTGAAGGACCTTCTGTACAGCACAAAACCTTAAAGACTTTATTGTCATAAAACACTTGACTTGCTGCAAAGATGAAAACACCTGATAGAACCAGTAGCTTCAACTACCCACCCCATCCCACCAAAGAACTAACCATAACTTCTGTTGTTCCACAAAAACTGAACTGAGTAGCTGAGCACACTGTTTGATCAGAGCAACAACTTCCCAAAGCTAATTTAAATTTAAGTTAGTATGATGTCAGATGGTGTAAGGAATATTACGGGGATATAAGTGATGAAGCTCCCTGAACAGGAAAGGTGTGTAACTCACGGCAGTTGAGCTCATCTGAGTCGTCGGTGCAGTCTTTGGTCCCATCACACCTCCAGTCCTGGTCTATGCACTGACCGTTAGCACACTGGAACTGGGACGTGTCACACTGGCCTAAAGAAACAGACAGATCAGACGAAGCGGTCAGTCAAGGCTGAGGGAGACACAGAGGCTTCATGACACCACCTCCAATGAGCAAGTAGTTTAAGGCAAGAAAAAAAGGGTTCACAGATAGGTGCTGCTAAATGGAGGGATCTTAATGTGGTCAGGTTATTTGGTTGGTAATGGTGCTGAGATGTTTTGCATTGACTGCATTAGACATTATGCACCTAACCCATTTTAATATTAGATTACCAAAACCAAAATAGAAAGATATCAGACCTTAAGTCTCTAGTCCTCTAAATTAGGCTTTCTGACCCCCAGATCACTTTAGGGAAAAACAGCACTCACGGCTTATATTCATGATCTCTATAACCTTCACCCTAAGTAGAGAGAGTACCAACTCATTGAGATGATACTTTTTTTTTTTTTTGTTACAGCTTGAGATTCTAACTGGTTCATACATGTCAAGTTTATTAGATATTGACAGATGACTCCTATGCAGGGAAAATAGCAAAGATGAATCAGTAACCATGTTTATGATGCCTTTTGCTACTGTGTGGCTTGCAGTAGCAGGCATTTGAACCCTTTCTCATGTGATTTTGCCTATTAAACGTCTTTTATCTTTTCATGCATGCAATCGATCTCATGACTAGTTTCACACATGTGCAGCTTCTATAGGGTTTCATAAGCAAAGGAGAGGAAAGAAAAACAAGTGTAGCCACACATAACATGAAGTGGACGTAACATTTGTGCAAACGATCTGTGTGCCAGCAATGCGAAACTAGAAGAGAACGTGAGACTCACTGTAATTGGACCAGTGTGGTACCTGTACATCTTATAGCTGTACATTAGTTTAAGTTTGAGAGATTGGACCAAATGAAAACAAAATCATTCTAGTGTTTAATAAGTGGCACAAAGATCATAATCTCCTCATGTGAAGAAATAAAAGAGTCATTGAAAAGAGCATAGTGAAAGAGAATTGTTTCTCTGCTCATTGACACAAATTAATTAAATAGAGTGACCTAAAAAAAAATTGCATCCCTCAAAAGACACATATTGTCTATGTGAAAACAATACAAATTTGAAAACAATCATCACTCATTTATTTCTAATAATTAATTTCAACATTCATTAAAAATACTATAACTCATCTCAATTGTCCATTAGAAGTGACAGACCATAAGCTCATGGCTGTCTGTAAAAGGATTTCAGGCACTTACATGCTCTAATATTTTACATTCTAACAGTTTAGTCATTTATAATGAAATACAAGAAAGCCCATCATATTTCAAACACACAACAGGATCTGAAAGACACTGTACTATACTGTAAAAACTATAAAAATGGTAGAAATCTGCATTATGCATAAGTACATTTACAGAATGAAGTTACCCTAGAACGTCCCACGTTTGTGAATACATACCTTTAGTAAGTAGAGGGTTCTGACAAAAGATAAAAATCATGAGAACAGGTAGCCCGACAAGGCCCATCTTGGGATTCATCCGTCTTTCAAATCGATAATAATCGATGTTAAGATGTGCAATGTTATCAATAACATCCACCTAATTAGGGATGCCGTGGCCTGACAGGCTCATACTGTGGAGACACTTGATTCCTATGAACACTCCTCTGCTATCTAATGGAGAGTGTGTGGTCAGACTCTTTTGGGGATGGGGTTATATCACCCAGAGTGAACTAGGTCCTGGCGGAGTCGAGGAGCAGTTTCCAGAATGCAACGTTTTATGGATTTCCCTTTAACGTGACCTTCATCTAAGATTAACTTTTTGCTGTTGTAAACATCACGAGGAATCTCTTTGTAGTGCTTTCTGTGGGAGTTTGGGCAATACTTCCTCTGCCAGTTTAGTAGAGTTTCTACTGTTATTTGTACTTATATTAATATTCATATGAAATATTATTTAAATTGATCCTCATGTTACTAAATTACACTAAGTAGTATGTTTACTTTTTGTCACAAATGTGGTGTTTTACTGCTGGGTAGTCAGACTCTTGATTATGAGGAACTGGTACACGCTGATTTACAATGAAAGGTTACAATAGGCAACAATCAAAAACAAATCAACACTAATATTCAATATTCAAGTAAATAGTTATATAAGAAAGTACATGATTTGGAGTAGGTTAACGCTATATAAGGCTTTGTGTTTACTTTGTATGGATTTAGGCTATTGACGTATGTAGGCCTACAGTTTTAACGGAGAAGCTCTGCACCTGCGTTGAGTCCGTGTCGTGACCTGCTTAGCCCTCAGCGTACTACACTGCTGCTGACGACAACAACATGCAAGAGAGGTGTTTCATCTCAGTGAGTTTTTCTCTTGATTAAATAAGGTTATGAGGTTAAATAAGGTTGAATAACGCAAGTACAGTGATTGGGGAACCACTTAAATTAGCCTACCTTGTGATGGAAGAATCATCGTTGTAGTGTTTGCTCAACTTTGATATGGTGAATGAAAGTGAAATCTACTGAGCAAACACTCTGTGTAGTGTGGTGTATGATATGCTATGTATTTGTGTTTGTTGTTCGCATATAATCATTCATTCTCTTTGTATTAATCAGTTTGTATTACTTAATACATTGTCACATGTATGATACATTTTAATGAATGCACTGAAGTTATCTGTAAGAAGGCAACACACACTGCCAAGGTCATTTACAAAAGCTTTAATTCACAAAGTTATATGTTGCCATGGGAAGAGTATCCTCCACTGGTTTCCAGACTTAAACAGTTGCATGCAATAAATGCCATTATGTCAGACAATAGATAGAGGTGTAAATTAGACGTGCCAGCAGTGCCTAATAAGACCACCGAATGAAGTGAGAGACTGACCAAGAATTGTGAAAGTGAAAAAACATGATAGGTTCCATTCCAAGAAAAGAGTGTTATCTTGAATGATTACATTTCTGGCAACAATAGACTAAAACATTTGTTGTGTATCTTATTCTGAGGGTAAATTAAAGGAGCTTGTTTGTGGATGTGGTGACTATACACTGTTAGGGTGCAAAGCAGTATCTGTGAGTTACTTTCTGCGGTTTTGTGACCTATAGTAAATATGAGGATGAGTGTGGCATGCTAAACATGAGCATTTTGTGAAATTGTCATGTGTACATGAGGAACAATATGAGCTTCATTGTAAAACTGTACTTAGCAATTATTTATCCATACATCCATCTAAATTCTACATTACACATGTAAAGGCTTCATTTTAAGCCTACAAGCCTAAACATTTATAACAGGACAGGGGTATACACTATCATAATAATACGTTTAAATATAGCCACAAGCAGCAGGTAATTACTGATATGCTATTATGTATGATTCTACAACATTTCATTTAGATTGGCCATTCACACAGGCATGTATTGACATCTGAATTTCGATTGGCCTTGACCGCCATTTTGTTAAGTGAGCCAAATGGAACACTAACTGCCTGAACTGGACTGCCTGTACACGCAGGTGGTCATAATTTGTTTGTTTTTCTTGAATTTTGGAAATATTAGGTAAGGGGTTAAAGACTAAATTAATGAATTAAAATCCCGTTATGTATTAGCCTACACCGATTGGCAATTCACACAGGCATGTATAGGCTGATTAATTTTGTTGGCCATGGCGTCCATCTTGTTGAACAAGCCAAATGGAGCTGGAGAGGTGAGTAAATGTAGCCAAATATAAGCATCCCAAATTTCAATATTTTAGCAGTTCTTGACATATTGAAATGTTGGTCAATTTTTGTGTTTTACAATGCGCTTAGTTGAAATAATGATTTTTTTTTCTGTGTGTAAATTTGAAAGATGCTCTTCATTTCTGTCCCTGAGGTCTTATGACTGCAATATTTAAACAATATAGCATGAGTGGGAGTGGGGTAGGTAAGGGATAATCCCACGAGTGGTGTTCGGCCGTAGTCACCGAGGCCGCAGGCCGAGTGGCGTAGGCAACAATACCCGTGAGATTATCCCTTACCTACCCCACTCCCACTAGTGCTATATTGCTTTTATAAAACAATTATACCGTCAACAAATTAACATTTCAACACGAAGTTATTGATTAAAAATGGTTCATTTCGCCATTGTTACCAGGTCTGTGTGACAAAACCAGCCCAATGGCCAATCAAAACCAGCCCAATGTCCAATAAAACCAGCCCAAAAACCATTTATCAACGTCTTGGTTTGGAATTTTAAGATTTTTGAATAAACGGTTATCATCAACGCAAATTTTTCATCGCGGAGTGATTTATTATTAGCTGTGAAAAGTCCTGTAACTGTTGGTATGTTGACGAACAACCTATAGCATGGAACGTCTCTCGTCCAATCAGAAACAGCTAAATTACGCGATAGAACCCAATTGTTTTATACAAGCTTATGAGTAACATATAATCAAGACTAAGGGGACTTCCCTTAGGCAGACATGAGCCAAACTGCGACAAACATGGCCTAAACAGTAGCAGGAAAGGCTGCTGAGAGACGTAATTGACACCGCATGCAATGACAATAATGGAAGGACAGAAGGATATAGTTTATTTTGAAATTCGTCACATAGTACCGTGCCAATAAGGTTTGTGGAATGGAATATTTCTTTAGGACAGGTGTGCACAGGGTGTAAGCTTTATGTATTTCAAGCAAATGTTTGGTTATGGGGTTTGGTCATTTTTCTGAAGGGTTCAGTAAAAACTACACAGTCAGTATAGCAGACAGTTTTATTTTAAAGTTACATATTAAAAGCATAAGTTGAAACAGTAATTTACTATCAGTTGGTCATGCAGGCCACATCCAAACAAGTGTGACTGTACCACTAGGGGCTTATGAAGAGGGCTTCCTGCTGCTGGAAGAGGGTTATTCCATCTGTTATAGAAGGCCAGGATGTTGTGTATGTTCAAGATGTTGTTAAAATTTTCCTGCGACTACAATGAATTTCTGGTGCTGGGTTGACATTGATTAAAGAAAAAAATAACTCCTCGTACTAAACTCTGGTCTGTACGTCTCTCTTCTGAACAACCCTTGGCCATCTTGGCCACACCCCCTTGAGTCATCACTCTTTACTAGTCTTAAAGGCCACTAGTTTGGTCATATGCCTGCATCCAAAATACATGTCAAGTTTCATATGGATTGGTGAAGTCTAAGTATTTGATATCACTGACTAAAAATTAGTGAAAAAAGGTAAAAGGAGATTTTTTTGACACAAATACTATTAGACCACCTGTGTGCTATCATAAAGAGAAATAATCATTTTTGTGTTCAGAAAAGTTCAAAATTACAAAATAGTTTGAAACAACACCTCAATGGCATGATTGCGAGTAACATTTTATGTTTGCAATTAAATTTAATTTGAATAAATAATAAATATTAGGGAAAAAATCATTCTATTGTTATTCTTTAATGAACAAACCGTACGTAAAGAGTGGAAATTTGGCAAACAAGCTATCTCTCTTTCTCTCGCTCTCTCTCTCGCTCTCTCTCTCTCTCTCACTCTCTCACTCTCTTTCTCATTCACAAAAAGATTGTTATCCTGGCTCTAGAATCGTCCCCTGCGATCAGCATAAGGGTTGTAGGGATTGTCTTGGGGCTGGACGATTTGGTTCGCACGAGGCATGCCAAAGTTTGAGCCGTTGAAGCTATTTGGTTCTTCGTAGGGTGGGTCTCTTTGAGACAGTCTCCCCTGAAATAGATACATTAATTAAATATACATTAAATATATGTAAATCGCATCAATATAATGTTATATAATGTGTCATTCTCTGTTAAATATATATATATATATACGTATATATGGGCACTTTAAGAATGCCCATAAAAACCTACTACTTCATTCTTACCCATTCTTTGGACACCACCAATGCCTCTGCCATTGTTTTCCATTGGGGTGTTGCCCCGATAGCTGCTCACGCCAGTGTCCACATCAGTGGATCCATTTCTCGGTAACCAGATACTGCCTCCCATGCCACTCCCGTCTGTCTTCTTGCCTTTCTTGCCTTTACTTTTTCTGCAAAAGATGAGTCCAGACAAGAATTATGATTTAAAGCCATACACTGCAATACACTCAGATGCAACCACAGTATATTAACTAATAAAGCTCTGTGTGTCTTTGTGTGTATGTGTGTGTTTGGGAGTATGTGTTAAGGAGTGCATGTGTGTGTGTGTCTATGTATATATACGTATGTGTGTGTGTGTGTGTGTGTGTGTGTGTGTGTGTGTGTGTGTGTGTGTGTGTGTGTGTGTGTGTGTGTGTGCTTGGGAGTATGTGTGTTTGTGTGTTTGGGAGTGCATGTATGTCTGTGTATGTGTGTGTCTGTGTATATGTGTATACGTGTGTTTGTGTGTGTGTGTGCGTGTATGTGTGTGTTACACTTCAATGCAACTACAATCACTAAGTGATGTAATGGGGGCAGGTATGGTACATTGTAAACATCTGTATGGACTCTAACCTGCAGAAGGCAAATGTAGTGACTGACATAGAGATGACCAAGAGTACACCAAGCACACAGGACACCACAATCAATATCAGCTGCCAATCTGATAGTCAAGACAGGATAAGAGAGAGAGACACACAAAGATTTGTACTCCATCCTTACTCACAAAGTTTTCAACTGAAATGGCATGAATCTGGTAGTATATGGAATTAAGGGAGAATGAGGAATGGCATGCTTATTCTCACTGTGTCATTGTTAGGGTTGCATTACATACAGTACATACAGGGTGTGGCTATTAAATAATGAGACTATTGCTGTAATTCAATTGTAATGAAGACAACTGGGATGGCTATAAATGTAGTCTCATGGGGCGAAGCGCAAGTGTGGCATGTCATGATGGAGGTGCCGTGTCTGGAGACAAATCACGCGTAGTTTAATCCACTATAGTCTGGTCACGAATCACACAACTATGACTGCCTCCTCTTACTGTTTGTTTATTTCTCACAAGAGTGGTTTTTAATATCTCAAGCATGTCAAACATGGTAATTGTTACCACATGCAGCAACCCTTACATAATATATATTCTCTGTGAGAATACTGTTAATATAGTACCAGTAACACTTACTGTCATTGCAGTTGCAGCCAGTGTAGCCAAATGGACAACTGACAACACAAAAGAAAAATATGTCTGTGTGTTAATTTGTGTTTTAGTTCATTACAAAGAAGATGAAACATTACCTCTGTTTAGGTAAAAAAAAAAAAGGCTGAAGGAGGTGATGTGTTATTGATTATGCACAAAAACAACTCACGCTATACATTTCCCATCTACTTCCTGTTTCCCACTTGGACATACTGGAATAGAAATGCAAAAATCAATCAAACAGGGATATGTCGTGAAACTGATGTGACAGTATTCTGATGAAAATGCAAACTGAAATTATTTCTACAACAAAGCATTGCAAAAACCCTATTATTACTGTCAGCAAATTAGGCTTGCCTTGCCATTCTAATAGCATTCATTCTATGTATAATGAAAGTATCCATTGTAGAGTACATGTTTGTGACAGTAACAGTATTCTACAAATCTTGGTCACATCTTATTTATACACCAATCTATTTCAGTCATTCTACTTCTGGGTCCCATCTTATTTCTGACACACGTGTAGGAGAATCTGAAGGAAACTGTACAAATGACGTCTGAACTGAGTGGGTGAATTACACATTCAAGAAAAGAGAACCAAAAAGCTGCTCACATTCGCAGTGCGTCTCGTCTGTGGGGTCTGTCATTCCGAGCCATTTTCTGCACCAGCACTGTATAACACCGTCTGTGACGTTGCATGTTGTAGTTGCCTCATCGCAGTACTTTGGCTCTTTCAGACATAGATCTGACTCTGGAGGGAAATGTGCAAAACAAGTAACAAGTAACAGGTTTAAGTTAATAGTCACAGTTACAAGACTTAAAACACTTAACAATACAGTTTAAACACTTGGGGTACAGGAACTAACATTCATTGACAGTGACTTGTTTAAAAGGACCTCAGTCGGTGGTAGTTTCACAGGTCACAGTAGCAGTTTGGTATATGTGTGTGTAACGTAATACATATAATAACAATCATTGTATTTATACGTCACTTGTTGGACATACGTAAGAGCACAAAGTGCTGTGCAGTCTATACAACAAATATAAATAGACAACAACAGGGCCACTCAGATCAAGTAACAAGGTCACAATTAAATAAAAACAAATATTTAGATCCAATTTAAATAACTACATAGAATAAAACCATAACAAAATGCCAAATTATAGTAATAAAGTACATCGTAATGTAACAGCATCTGGAGCACAATGATGGCTGAGGAGACGAAGTCTGGTACGTGCCTGTGAATGTTGCTCCACTTAAAAAACCTCCTCTGTCAGCTTCAACTGCCTTATCAATTGCTGTTTTTACAGTGTCTGCATTGACTTCAGATTCAACTTTGAAGTTGTGTTCAACATCAGCTGTGACTGTCGTCCTGTAGAGCACTTTAGCCGGTGCAGTGGACTGCCTGGTTATAGTGACAAAAACACAAAGGCAGGGATAAGGTAGTGAAAGGAATAATACACCTAAAGGAGTCACTCAATCTGGTGAAGTTTGAGGTGAAAATGAAAAAAACTAAAGGCTGTGCAACATGTATACATAGTCAGTGAACACTCTGAAATAGATTTGAGGATGATAAGTCACATGACCAAAAAGCTATTGAAGTTTCAGACTTTCATACATTTACTCAAAATAGTGTGAAGTGAAAATGAAAAAACTAAAGGCTGTGCAACATGTATACATAGTTAATGAACACTCTGAAACTAATTTGAGGATGATAAGTCACATGACCAAAAAGCTATTGAAGTTTGAAGATTTATTTTGAATTAAAACATTTTGTTACAACCTGACATGAAAATAAACAAAATAAAGGCTGTGCAATGTGGATGCATACATTTTAAACAGTTCAACATCATTTTTATGTTTTTAGTTCATGTTGTTGAAAAGCTACTTTTGAAATTTTAAATGTGTAATTTGTTGATGGTCCCTAAACATACGGGTGTCCGAATGTCTGTTGAATATCGAACTTCCAACCAACTTTACCACGGTCAAAAGAAGAGGCTTGTCTGAAAATGTCAACAGGCAGCTGGTTGAAAGCATAGAAGTACCTGGCTTACCTTTTATTGGTAACCTAACTGTTACGGTTCATTGTTTTTTAAATAAAAGGCCTGACTTCTATGTTCACAGCATAATTTTATTTTGTACCGCCCTGTTTGGCAATGTTGTTTTTCAATAAAATAAAACATTGCTTAAAGCAAGCCAATCCACTTTTCCATGTTGATAAGAGCATTCAAATAAAATGAAAATGATGGAAAAAAATTATTGAAGGGACATTTAGAATAGATAAAAATTTGCGATCGTGATTCATTTTGAGTTAACTATGATAAAAATGTGATTAATTGCGATCAAATATTTTAATCGTTTGACAGCACTATTATTTATATGTCGTGTGTAATACTCTATTATACTGCATTGCAATGTACTATTTATATGTGTACTATTGTAAAATCTATATTGTGCTGGTTTGTTTAAGGCCCTCGGTTCAGTCCTTTCTGGTGCAGCGCATTTAATCACTGTTTTCCCCGACCATAGAAAAACAACTCAATGTTTCACAGCATACCCAAGTTTGTTATTTTTGTTTATTGTGCCAACTGTGTATCCCATGATATTGTAAGGCCAGCTTTTCCTGTCCCATTCTCTCTGTGACTCTCTTAGCATATTGGCCTGGCCCTTTCTGAACCCCTCTCTCTTTATGCTCAGCATCAGAGTGCCCAGTGTGGGGTGTATCACCAGTGTGTGCTAAGACATCTTACTTCTTTCATTAGTGTGCCCTATAGTGGGTTGTATCACTACGGCCTGCTAAGACAATTTTCCCGTTCTTTTACTGTGCCTTCGCGCGGTATATCACCATCGCATGCTAAAGACATCTCACTTGTTCGTCCGTTAGGTGACGCTGACCCCTCTTCCCAGCCCCTTCCCCTTTGGCCAGTCCCAGTATTACATCTCCAGCCACAGAGCCCTGATAGTGGACTTAACCTTTTTGTTTGTTTGGTTTATTATTTTCCTGTCCTTTTCATTGAACGGGGTGTCTGTGAGTGACTTTGTCCATGTTTGTTTTAACCTGCTGCCTAGAGCTGAGAAAATAGTATTTATTAATAAACCTATTCTTATATTTTGGTACATCAGCCTCTGTCTAGTCTTTCAATTGACTCTCTTGGGGGGAATCCATTTATGGAAAACCACAAGTAGTGGAAGGGTAAACCTCATACTGGTTACATTTGGACGCATCTGTTCCATAGTGTAGTTCCTTCAAGTCGTGTCCCTTTGGTGAAGAGCTTAGGATTGTCCATGATTTTTACACTCATTCTACTTGTCAATGGCAACACTACTTTAGGCCACATGGGAGCGTATATGTAAGAGAAGAGAAAAGATAAGGTGACTTACCTAAGACTGATGACCACTGAAGAGACATAATCCTTTGTGTCTTTAAATGCTATTTGAACCTGGGTTATAGGTGGAGGGAAAAAACATGTTCATATAATTTTCAAAAACTGAAGAATTCCGTTTCAGTTGGTCTGTAGTAACCATAGATATCGTTCAGTTTACAGTATTGTATTGTCTACATTGTAGTAATGACACGGAACATGTGCCAGTGTCCGGGTGATGACTTACTGCGCTGTCAATTCCGTCCGATGTTTTCTTAAAAATCTCAGAGGTTTTATCGTCCATTCCTGAGACATATTCTATACCCAAGGTCAGCTCTCCTGGGAAGACTTTTGCTACAATTCAAAGAACATGAAAATTCTTTACTTTTCTCAACAGCTGTGTAACCACATTTTTTTTGGCTTTGATATTTCTGAACACTTTGGTAACATCTCAGAACAGTCCCTTTGAAGAGAATACACTCTCCTATCTCAGAAAAGTCCCATGGAGAGAATACACTCTCCTATCTTAGTTGCCTCCTCAGTTATGCTTTAAGGTTGTGAGCGTTTGTCTGTGACAGAGCCCTACAAGTGTACCTTTTTCACAGGACTTGTCTTTGTAGATTAATCCACCGGGACACACACAGGTGAATGTGTTACCAACACGCTCCTCACATTTGCTGTTTGGAGGACAAGGGTTCGGACTGCAGGCAACTTGATGGAGGAAATAACATAATGGTTGATAGAATAGACATACGTACATCCATACGCACACACACACACACACACACACTACATCACAGACGGACAGACGGCATGTCAATGTGCACCACCTCGAAAACTATACGAAACAAGGAACCAAAGGAGTTTTTCATTTGATTTTGGCTCGTTTGTTTTTTCTCTAGTTTGTTTATCTTAGAGAGTGTAACGCTGAGTGACCAGGTACAGTCTGTTCACATATTCATTTAAAGTGGTTAATCTGACTGTCGTGCTTTTAAATTTAATTTTACTCTCGTTTCAAAATCCTCAAGTTAGTCATCATTGACCATACAAACACTGTGGACCGGCATGATAGGCTTGTCCTTACAAGGAAAAGGGAATAACTGCTACTTTGTTTTGTGGTTCCTTCACCACAGCCCACCAACAAAAGCAGTGTGCCACAGAAAGTTGCCTTTCTCAAGGTGAATAAACAAGTACTATCAACAAGACTCCAGATTGTTTAATGTTCCAATTACAATCTTCTTAAAATGTCCTGTTACATATTTTGTTCAAGTACGACCATCATGGTCCGCCGTATTTTTTTTGTATTGCTTTGCAACAGCCACATCCGTCGAGGAACCATCAATGAAAACGAGTTTGTCTAGGCAACTGCTTGACCACAGAGTATCGGAGTTGTAGAAGCTTCAACATGTGTAGCTTCAAACATGTTCCCTCACTAGCGTAATTCTGGACTTTGTATCCCAATCAAATTGGAACAGAACACCATAGTTAACCTAAAACCATTTCTAGAACATTCATAATGGTCAAAACATGACACTGTCTCAATGGTTGCTATAAAACAAAGTATGCCACATCATGTGATAATGGCCCATTGTTTTCTCATGGCAAATTTGAAAGCTAAAAGATCCTGTATTAGCTTCAATGGCAGGGTAAACGACTTAACTTCACATCCTGTATTGTTCCACTAGGGCCTACATTCTGCAACCTGTTCTTAAAATGCTCTTACATTCTGCAAAATGTTTATAATATTCTCTTACATATATTCATTATTTACTTAAAGAACTTAAGTGGCGGCAAAAATGACTAAGTAAATCTTTTTGAAAAATGTTCTTCACCTGTACAGGTAAACCCAACTTTTAAACTGGGAAAAGCCAAAAGGGCCCAAAACTTGCCATATAGTTATTAAATACAGTAATTTCTTCCTGTGGGCATAGAGCCAGCATTTAAACCTAACATTAGCATATTTTTTGGGTCCATACCTTCCAGACCCAGACATCGGCTTGAAAAGAGAAGCAGAGTAAGTAGAATGAAGCGAATGAGCCCCATGCTTAGAAATGTCAGCTCACCCTTCCTAAATCACAGTGGATTAAGCTGCAGTAGGTTACATCGTACATGTATATTATCCAAAGTGAGTACTTTGATGTACCTTGAACTGTAATAAAGTGATAATGGGAATAATAAAAAGAGAGTGTGTGTGTGTGTGGTGTGTGTGTGTGTGTGGTGTGTGGGTGTGGTGTGTGGGTGTGGTGTGTGTGTGGTGTGTGTGTGTGTGTGTGTGTGTGTGTGTGTGTGTGTGTGTGTGTGTGTGTGTGTGTGTGTGTGTGTCTGTGTGTGTGTGTGTGTGTGTGTGTGTGTGTGTGTGTGTGGGGGGGGGGGGGGTCACCGTTGCAGTTGAAGGTGCTGTCCTGGTCCACAGTGTACCCATCTCTGCAGGAGCAGATGAAGCCGGTGCCGTTCAGGTTGGTGCAGTCCTGCTCACACAGCGAGAGAGAGGAGCAATACACAGCATGAGCAGGCAAGTGTGTCTTTGTGTGTGTGTGTGTGTGTGTGTGTGTGTGTGTGTGTGTGTGTGTGTGTGTGTCTGCGATAGAGGGAGAGAGAAAGAAAGAGTGTGTGTGTGTGAGTGTGAGAGAGAGAGTGTGTGAAAAACATGTCAGTTATTGTATTAAGTGTCATAATGTATTTATTTCTCATGTGGTGTCTCTCTGGGTTTATAATGATTGTGACCTTGCCTTTGCTATTATTGTGGTGAGGTAGTTCTAGGCTGTGTTTTCCTGAAGCGTAGACATGTTTTGACCTTTGTATCTGAGAGAGGAAGTGTGTTGAAAATCAGTATCTCAATATAATTTAGAAATTATTGTAGTAAAAAAGAGCTTTTAGGAAATCACCCCAGTGTGATCGCTACGATTTCCTTTTCCACTTCAGTGAGTATGAAGAATAATGTTCGAAACTTGAGGATTGCTCCTGCATTTTGAGATGTGATTTGAGATGATGCACTGATTTGTGAACCTAAACCACAGTTATAAAGTAAAAAGTTGTGACATTTACTTTTTTCAGCTAAGCCAGTCAGGCTAGGTGATGTTAGATGTGCACAGACAGCTGAGAGTGCACTATAGCTGTTAGTTTTTTCCAATCATTTTCACACTCGATTCCATGTACACTTAAACAAAATAAACATTTCCCACAGTGGGCTTTACAAACCTTTCATACTCCACCCAAAAGGAACTCATGCTGCTATAACTATAGCATATGCTCTCTACCCTTAAACTACTTTAACGCTCAATGTACAATGAACTTACAAAACAAACGTATTAATATAAAACAAATACAGTAAAATATGAAATTCAGTTAAATGCTTCAAGAAAGCTCTAATTTTTCTATGGTATACTATGGTGCAAAGAAAAGTGTCCAGACACGTTTCATTCCCGGAACAGTAAGAGAAACAACAACACATGAGACTACCACCAAAAGTGCAGCCCTAACACTGGTCCTTGGTGTCTTAATTTAGCATTACATTTTTATGAACTTAACATTTACAGTACCGCAAAATTCTTCTTTGCCCTGAATCTTCAGCATCTTATTTAACCCTACAATCTCATTATTAAACAGATCAAAAAAGACAACTGCTTACCTTGAAATATTTGTGGAATATGTGGGATTTTAGGGGTGAATAAAATGTGCTAAAGACTTTTTTCTAAAGATTCAAGGCAAAGGAGAATGGACCTCATTCTCGAACGCAGTTAAGAAAAAGTTAAGAAGAAATTTCTTCTCAACTCCACTGATGAAGTTCCCGGGAAAATTCTTGCATTCATGAAAGTTCTCATTTGGGATTTTATTTTTAACTTAGAGCAGAATTTAAGAACGCTAAATAGCAGTCATTAATTTACCCGATTAATCGACCGACAACTAACATCTACGTTCTGCAATAGTACCTCCACTTCTGGCCTCAGTGAGTCTGTGTTTACTAGCCGGTGCACCATCTGTGTTTGCTTTCCGTTTGGACATGGTTTTGATCAGTCTCAAGTTGCTTTGGTGTTGCCTTTCGATTGTGTTTTGCATACGGCTCTGTAGTTGCATGGCCTTAAAAGGAGCTGGCGGGGCGTTTATGTATGCAAATTCAGGTGTACGAGAACACGCGTTCAATTTAAGAATCAGTGCACAGCTAAGTACACTTTGGCAGTTTAAGAACACATTTCCAGACGTTTGTGAATCCAGCCGAGATCTTTTCTTAGGTTGGTCTTTCGAAGTTCATAAGAAGATATTTAAGAAGAAGAAAATGTTCTAGAATGAGGTCCAATGTTGCTGTACTGTTAATGTATTCAAAAACTAATTAAGATATCACGCTAAATTCAGATATTGCGCCCCCTAGCTGTCCTGGCTATTTTATTGAATTCCTAAACAGTTTTAATATATAATTAATCCTAGGTTATAGTAAACACCTAACACTATTATTTAAGCAGGTAATAAATACAGTAAATTAGCCTACTACCAGTTACATCAATTAAGCTCAACCTTAAAACACTGGGCCTCATTCTCGAAAATTTTCTGAAGTTTCTTCTGAAATGTTTCTTACGGACTTTGGAAAACCAACGTAAGAAAAAGATCTCCGCCAGATTCATGAACGCCTGAAAATGTGTTCTTACGCAGCCAAAGTGTTCTCAGCTGTGCTCCCCCGAATTTCTTTCATTGAACACACGTTCTCGTGCACCTGAATTTGCATACATACACGCCCGGACAGCTCCTTATAAGGACACGCAACCGTAGTGACGTGTGCAGTTGGAATCGACCGAATCCACACGAGTCATATTCATTATTGGTATAAAGATTTAAATCCGAGGATGCCTGTAGAGTTGATGTGAACACAATCACCAACGTTTTCTCACAAGTTCAGCCCTTAACACTTCTATCACAGAGCGGCCCCATGGGGCATCTTGAGTTTTTTTGAGGAATCGCGTTTAAGAAATCTCTGGCCGATATACGTATGACTGCTATTTCGCGTTCTGAACTTCTCTCTTCATCCCAGAGGAGAGAACTTTCATGAATGCCAAATTTGTTCCTAAATTCACGGGAAGTGGAGTTCAGAAGAAATTCCTTCTTAAATTCTTCTTAACTGCGGTCGAGAATGAGGCCCATTGTGTCTTTAGGCAAATCTTATCAGGTTAACTTTTGAATGCCTATCAATTTCAAACTTAACCTAGTAGGTTACTATTATTCTTGACAAAAAAGATATATACTCAGATATGCAAAAAAACAAAAGGAATACATATTTACTTGAAAATAAGATTATAAAAATAGTATACATTCAAGTTCAAGTACACAGAATATAAATCACAACTAATTTGGGTATGACGTCCAGTCACTTCACATCAAACCTCAAATAACATAGACATACACATGAGCATAGACTAGCATTCAGATAGCAGACACACAATGTGAAGAAAATATGCTTTATAATTTTATCATGTTGTGTTTAAGTTTGTGAAATAGATTTTCCATGTGTTTCTTTGTTCTGTTGAGAGAAATGCAGAGTCTGCTTGCCTGGTATGAGAAAGAGGCCCTGTGTGGATGTAACTTAGAGATGTCATGAATGTTTATAGTAGCCTAATTTATTGCCTTAGAGCCGGGTACAGAGAGAAGCAAGAAGACCATTTCTGGAGCTAAATGTATGAACAAAGGACAAAGGGAGGGGTTTCATGTTAAACTTGAATATGTGAATATGTGAATATTAATTTCAATAAAGAGCAGACATTTTGTAGGAGAGGTTAGTGCCTGGCGTGAAGACAATCATGCAGGTCACTCCTCTGGGGCCCAGAGTAAATGTCTGTATTTTAATAATATTCTCGGGTGTGTGTCTCAATTCTGAGGTAAAGAACACAGTCCTAGGTTAAGGGTTATTTCCTTGACATTTTGGTCCTTCGAGCCGGATCTCAAGATGGGTAAGAAACGCCGGGGGATCAGAACTTCGGAAGCGAAGACGATGCGCATCGCCTGCTCAATAGGCCTACGAGTTGAATTCTTCGTGTGGCCGGTGACCTGACTTCTCCCCCCCGTCGAAGCTGCCCTGACGAGATCCGAATCCAGAGGGGACGCACAACAGAATATTAAGTAAGTAACGGGGTTACCGAATACACAGACTATAGCTATAAAGACATCTGGGATCGGGGATCTGATAAGAAAATTTTCTTCATAAGTCGGGGACTTATTTTTGTTTGATTGAAGGCCTATGTATGTATGTATGGATGTATGTATAAATGGAGTAGTGATGACTCACAGACACGAATTAACACAGTGAAAAGCCTCTGTGAGTCCACAGAGATTTTACTGACCAATTGTGTGGTATTCTGAAGTAATCCAAAAAGCTGGTTAGAAAGGTTGTATTGGCGATGAGAAGAACGTGTAAAGAAACATGCTGATAGCTTTACAACGTCTACATAGAAGGTTAGATAGAAAAACGTTGTTGAGCGGAAAAAACTCTTGTCTCGGTTTAGTTTCAAGGCGCGGTCCAACAAGCATGACGTCACCACTAACAAACAATTTAAATGGACCACGGTCCCAGAAGTCATACT
The DNA here is from genome assembly GCF_963457725.1 of Sprattus sprattus. Taxonomy (NCBI): domain Eukaryota; kingdom Metazoa; phylum Chordata; class Actinopteri; order Clupeiformes; family Clupeidae; genus Sprattus; species Sprattus sprattus. Next base: position 37,965,064 of record NC_137922.1, on the reverse strand, counting down.
TATGTATAACTTAAACAACTGTTTGCAGAACCAACGCAGGTGAATTATGCACGTCACATTCACTATAATATATTAATATAATATATACAAGTTCGTTTTACGCTTGCAGCTCGTCATAATTATGATTAAATAAGAAAAGAGTGCAAGACAAGCTGAACAGAGTAAAGATTGGTAGAAGGAAACTCAGAGCAAAGAAAGAAACGTGCATGTTAAATAGAAAGCATGAGAGAAGACAAAGAAAGTAGTTTTAAAGCTTTGAAAGAGGGATGAAGAGTAGAGACTCGAAATACAGCATAGCAAGAAAAGTACTAAAGTCCGCCTCCTTTAGGGACGCAGACAGAGGACATTATCGTCACAGCTTTATAGAGATAGAAATATAATGCGGGTATTAAGATAATGCTGAGGATACTGCTAAAATAAATAATACAATGCAAATCGATTTGAGGATAAAGGAATTTCGGTTTGGCCACCCGAAGGTACTTTATCCAACGATTGATTGCTTAATATAGTGCAGAAATACACTCGGGAATTTACAATATAAGAGCAAAGTTATTCATTAAACTTAGTCGGAGTTGAAAGAGCAACGAGATCCTGTAAGTCAAAGGGAATAAAATAGTTCGCCTGAGTCGGATTTTCAAACCAGAAACGACATGTAATGGTAGCCTACACAAAGAAAGTTAGTGTCTTAACGTTATAAGGACACATTCCGTCGCTTGAGCTTACAAAGCATTAAAATAAACATCAAATAATGACACGATATTAGTATGGTATGCAGAAGAAGGTTCTAAACGTTTATCAAAAAAGTAACTTCGGAGAACTAAAGCCTATGCGTTAATGTATTTACATGGCTGGGTTGTGTGGTGCTACACTCACACGGACTTATCATTTGAATGATCTGTCTTAAAACTCAGCGAAAGTAACTTCTGTTGTTATCTATTTGGTTAAATATAGCATTAATAGTGTAACCAAGCGTTGGCACTTAGAGCTTAATATCACAAGAATGCTACAGGTGTTGAAGAGAAAACAGTCTCGTTTAGGATACTTTGTACTGAAAAGACGTGAATCAGTCACAGCGTGAGCTGGAATACTATTTTCAAGTACGGAAACCCCGAAGGGATAAAATACAACTCTTCACCATACTGGTCTGATACAATAGTTGTTAAGTTATCTGTCTTGCGCAGGTATAACTTGGCGTAGCCTACAAGTATAAGCGGAACGTCAGTGTAATAAGTATTTATTCAATATTATTTAATGTGCACCGGCTATCTTCATCCGTCTCTATACAGCATTCAACATTCAACTAAAATTAACGACACACCATACACGCAGGTATGAGAAACCGTAACACATCTAATATAATAGCAATGCTATTACCTTAACACATATAAGAGCGTCATTCATAATGACAGTTTAACAATAGTAATACAAAGTATGTAGTGTTTATCTCCTAAATGGTAAAGCTATGGTGTAAAAACTGGAAATGCCTCCTTGTCCATGCGAAGCTATGAATGAGTGAAGTAATAGTAATATTAACTTTCCGAATGAGATAAAAAGCCTTGATATAGTCGGAAAATTAAAAACAAAGAAAATTACTAGAAGGTTCATCACGTTAAAATGAGATTCTTAAATGTGTAACTTTTGTTTATCCGTAGCGACAGGCAGCGCATGATCAAAAAGCATTTGACCTCACAAGCAGCCTAAGATCCAGTAAGGATCACAGTGGCTGGAGTTACATTTAACTGAAATGAGCCTGCATGATTATTTTTCCGAAAAACGAGCAGTGTATGTTGTTACAATTACGAGTAATTGTTAGCATATTTTTATGGAACAAAGTATTCGTCCTGTGTGTATGTTTACATACATAACGGGGACATTGACTGAGCCCATACTGTTTGTTAGAGTGACTGGCTGTTTGATAGCCTAGTCAAAATACACCATTGAATAGTACAGCATAAGGCTGTGTTGTTGTTGTTGTTGTTGTTGTTTTGTCTTAAGTGAGATGGAAATAATTCAATGTTGGCTACTATAGCTGAGTATGCGTGAATATGAGGATGTGCGTAATTAGGAAATTACGTGTTGCAGTTTGTTGCATATGTTACATGCTTTTTCAGCTTTTATGATAAATACTCAATGGTTTTGGGTTCTCATCTGCCTTGGATTTCATGTATTCAGCTAATGCAATGTTTCTGACCGTTTCGGTTGTCTAGTTGTCTCGTCATGTTCATGAGCTGATCATGAGGATCAGGATCATAAGGATAAATGGTTGAGATGAAATCACGTTTTTCATTCTCTCTGTGATTTTTTGGGTGATTGAATAGTAAAAGATCACTGCACTTGATTAAGAAAACTATGACTGACGATTAAGAAAGCTATGACTGACTGTGGTTATTTTCAGCTAACTCAGAGGTATAGGCTAATAAACGCACCCACACGGGGGGATTCACACTTAGCTCAGAGATTCTAGCTTGCCAATGGACTTGATTGATGACCGTCTAGCTTGTCTGATAGTTACATTGACCAGGGCGTGTCTGTTATACAAAAGTCAGAAATTGATTGATTGATTTTGCTGTTGTGGGATATTTTTTATGTTCAGATGAACATGGATTATTTCATCTGTATGAAAGTCTCACTTAGGGAAGGAGTAAAACTTAGCCATAGACATGATTTACTGATGTTAAAGTCAGCAATGGAGATACGACATTGGCGCATTCCAAGAGAATCCCTGATGGGAGGGAGTCTCCGGGGGTCTCCCAGCAGGAACCACGGGGAGACACACACACACACACACACACACACCACAATTTACAGGCCTTAAAATGGCTTTCAGAACATGCATACAATGAGACTGAGCTAATCTATGGAACATTTCCTTATTGTAGCTTATTGATTACAATAATGAACCTCCAGATTTCTACATCATGCCTCTGGTCTTATGATTAAAAGAAGAGGTGTAGTGAGATCCTATTCTCCACAACACTGCTTCACACATTTTCTGTTAAATATAAAAAGTTACTACAAGATCTACTTGAAGCAATATGATTGCCTAACAAGCGAGATCTTTATTTAAATGGCCAGTGATTTTGATTCATGGGCGGGGCCATGGATCAATAGGGGGAATGTAGATAAAGGTATACCTAAACAATATACATGGATTAATAAACTATAAAAAAAAAAAATAGTCTTTTAGTCAGCAATGTGAAATTATAATGTCTGAAAATGGATTACATTTTGTGAATGAGATGCTGGACAGAGTGGGACAACAATTCAAAATTGACTTGAAAAGGCATTGTGCATGCCACACCCAGATTGCTGAATTTGTGGAATGATCGAATGGTACAGTTAAATCTAAACTTAGAAAGACTATGGCAGAAAGAGGTAGACAATGGCCTGATTGTTTAGATTTAGTATCTTTAAGCATGCACATTACCCCTGCTCAAGGTCAATCGTTGTCAACTTTTGAAATGCTGTATGGTAGACCATACAGAATACCAGATTTCACTCCAACTGTAAAAGCCAACCCAGATGACATTTCCACACTAGCAGATTATATGAAAAGAACTTTACTGACTAGGAAATGTACAAAGACCACATACTGTTCGAGTTTTTCTGTGTCTCCACAGGTACAAGGACAGGTGAAGGTGGGAGACTGGGTGTTCATCAAAGTCATCAAAATGAAAGACTTTGTCCGACGACAGAGGGGAGTGACCACACCAAGTGCTACTGGCCACACCAACAGCCGTCAACGCTCCACCTGTATTCAACTGTATTTGTCGCCTAACTTGACGAACAACCCACTTCAAGCCAGGAATCCCAGGACACACCACAACAGAGACGGGAGTTTTAGTTTTTAGAAAAATACTGACAATTTTATTAGAATTCATAAAAGTTTCCCTGCTTTGCCAAGCAGGTTTAGCAGCGGGCCACAGGCCAATAGTGGTCACCCAGTGAGGCTGGGGTCTTTACAAAATAGAGTGAAAAGGGCACACAGCAAAAATGGCACAGCAAAAATGGCACACTGGGCATCAACGTCAGTCCCACACACTAGCTAAGGAAAGGTATAGGCACTCCATAAAACCAACAGGCTACACACTAATCACACAGCACACAGTTTTCCCCGTGCACATAAGGACCCCCAAGCCTCTACCAGTCAATACTGTCTGACCCACCCCCAAAGCTAACACCTGTCTGGCAGGCAGGTAGACACAGACAACAACAAAAAAAAGAATGTCCGTTCGGTCGGGGTCCCTCCCGACCGAAACAATAAAAATAAGAAAATTCTGGCTCATAGAAGGACTAGGTCAGTCAATATGCATCGCCAGTCCACCTGGGGGTAAGGCCGGCGAAAAGTACTCTTCCCTCAGCCGGACTTTTAGTTTGACAACCTGGCCAGTGTCTTAATTCACTCCCGGGTGGCCAGGACTCTTGTTTTGACGCCTGGTTGCGTCTTTTGGCAGGGGAACGATGGGGCTTCTCCAACTCCAATGACGTCAGCAATGGGGATTCCCGGAAATGTCCGTAGTCTGCGTTCGTGCTGCTTGTGGATCTGGAGACAACAAAACAACCAGTAAGCTCTCAATGGTTAACCAAAACGACAGCCCACTCACAGCAATCGGATCATTTAAACCAACGTTCCTTTAGTTGGGTTTGAGAGCGCTGGACAATATATCTCGAAGATGTCTCTCCACTCGCGCTCCTTTGGGACCAAGGCCTCGTAGTCAGCGTCGTAGTCAGCGTCGTACCAGTCTGCGGTGGCAATGGCGGTGGCAGTGGCAGTGGCAGTGGCAGTGGCAGCAGTCGCGGATCCCGCAGCCCGTCCTTGGCTCGGTCGTGGAATCCAGTACCCCGTCTCCCGCATCTCGCCGCTGTGAGTCTTTTTATATTACTCCCATTATGGTTCAGCCAATCTTTGCCGCGGCCGCGCAACTCCACTGATTGCCTACAGCCGTGTCTTATTAGTCAATGTTTGAACGGCAATCAGTGGATCAGTCAGCGGGTAAAAAGACCAGACAGATGAAAACACGGAACTGTGCGGATATGGCAACGTCCACAATAAATATTACACATATAAACCCCTTATCCCCATTGTCAAAGGGCAGATAGCCAACAGAGTCACTCCCAACATTAATCAGAAGTTATACATATACATCCACCTATACATATAACATCACTCATAATAAAACACACATGGCCCACACGACATAATCCCCCCCTACTAAAAGGGTGGTCGTCCCGAACCACTTCATGGCTGGTAACGTTGTGGACGTACACCAAGGTTGGGCCGCTGTGACCGCCTGACCAGAGGTACCGACCCTCCCTGTCCCCCCCCACCTTCCTGGGTATCAGTAGGAGGCTCAGGTATAGCTTCTTGGACTGGTACTGGAGCCAAAGGCGCGGCGCGCAGGTCAGGTATGGGCATCGGCACCGGCGGATATACCAGCACTGGCCATCGGGGTGGTGGGTCTCTCTTCTCCCTGGTTGGTCTGGGGGCGTCGCTGGGCGGAGAGGTGGGAGGCTCTTCGAGGCCAGCAGGGCAGGGACGAAGGTTGTTCCGATGGAGAGTGCGAACCGGACCCTCCTTCCCTTCGGGCCGGATACGGTAGACTGGTTGTCCAGGCCGCACCTGGGAAAGAATCACAAAAGGTGAAGGAACCCACCTGGGTTCAAGCTTTCCCCGGGCCCGACGTCTGAAGTTTCGTATGAGGACTCGCTCCCCTGGCAGCAATGGGGCAGCCCGAGCCCTCCTGTTGTAGCGTGTCTGGTCCCAGGCCTGTCGCTGCTGTGTGCGTGCTTGGACCTGTTGGTAGGCTGTGGTCAGGGCCTGCTGGTGGTAAGCGACCCATCCATCTAGGGTGGCTCGTTCTCGGGGCGGCTGGGCCTCCACACACAAGTCCACGGGGAGCCTGGCGTGTCTGCCAAACACCACAAAATGAGGAGTCAGTCCGGTGGAACTATGTATCGTGTTGTTATACACCTGCACTAGTGCAGGCATCTTGGCTGGCCACTGAGACTGCTCCTCAGCTTTCAGGGAACTCAACAAAGCCAACAAGGTCTGGTTGAACCTTTCAACGGCTCCGTTTCCCTGCGGGTGGTACGGAGTAGTCCGGCTCTTGACACAGCCATACAGGGCACACAACTGCTGCATGAGCTCTGACTCGAAAGCCCCACCTCGATCGGACAGGATCCTCTCTGGGCAGCCAAATGTCTGGATGAATGCTCCCCACAGGGCTTTCACCGTAGTGTGGGCGGTCTGGTCACGGGTCGGCACGGCTACTGCATATCGGGAGAACAGGTCAGTGATAACCAGGATATAGGGATAAGCGTCAGCCGGCCTCCCTAATGACAAATAGTCCAAGCCAACAATTTCAAAAGGATAGGTGCACTGAATGGATTGTAGGGGGGCTCTCACCTCAGGACCGGCCTTGCTGATGGCACACTCCACACAGTCCTTGGTCCAGGCGTTGCTGTCGGTGACCATGCCTGGCCAATAGAACCTCCGTCGTAGAAGGCTCAGGGTTCGCTCGCTGCTTGCATGCCCTGAGGCCCGATGGTACTGGGCCCATAGTCCTTGGGCTTCGCCACCTGGAACCAGGACTTGGTGAACGTCCATCCCGGTACCTGGCTCTTTGGTCTGCCGCACCAGAACCCCATCTAGGATCTTGATTGAGGCCCAATCGGTAAGCAGTCTCTGGGCTGTACGAGTCAGTGTAGCACGTACCTCCTTGGTTGGCAGGTAATTTGCCCTCTTCCAATCATGCAACTGTCGAAGGGCAGGGTTGGCTTGTTGTGTGTCCCTCCACTGACTGGGTGGAGTTGTCGTGAGCATGGCCTCGCCGTCCCCTGCTGTACCTGAGGGGATTACGTCCCCGGGAGGCGGTGGTTCTTGGCCCGTCTGCACTGCTGTCACCCTGGCTTCCTCTGGGAGCCGGGAAAGGGCATCTGCATTCCCGTTCTTGGCACCCGGGCGATACTTGACAACATAACGATAGTTGGCGAGTTGGGCTACCCACCGCTGCTCTGTGGCTCCCAGGTTGGCTGTTGCCAAGTGCACCAGCGGGTTGTTGTCGGTAAAGACTTCGATCTCGGCCCCCCAGAGGTAATCCTTAAACTTCTCGGTGATTGCCCACTTGAGCCCCAGCAGCTCCAGCTTGAACGAGCTATAGTTCTGGTCATTGCGCTCAGCTGGATGCAAGCTTCGGCTCGCGTAGGCAACCACCCGCTCACGCCCATCTTGGACTTGCGACAGCACGGCACCCAACCCACTCAGGCTTGCATCCACATACACACGGAATGGCAGGTTGAAGTCCGCATAAGCCAGGATTGGGGCGTCCAACAGTGCAGTCTTCAATCGGTCGAAGGCCAACTGACAGTCCACCGTCCACAGGACAGCAGCAGACTTGGCTCCGGTAGTGCCTTCGAGCAGGCGATGGAGGGGGATGGCAATCTTCGAGAAGCCAGGGATAAACCGTCGGTAGTAGCCTGCGAAGCCCAGGAAAGACCGCACCTGCTTCACCGTGCTCGGAACAGGCCATTCCCTCACTGCAGCAGTCTTCTCTGGGTCGGTGGCCACTCCATGTCCGCTGACCACGTGGCCCAGGTATCGAACCTCCCGACGGAAGAGATGACACTTGTGGGGTTGGAGCTTAAGGCCATGCGCTTGAAGGCGCTCGAAGACCTGCTCGAGGTGGTCCAGATGACTGTTAAAACAGGAAGAGAACACAATTACGTCATCCAGGTAAACCAATAAGAAGTCGTTTACCTGGTTGCCAAGGCAACGCTGCATTAGGCGCTGGAAGGTGGCGGGGGCATTGCACAGGCCAAAGGGCATCCTCTCGAACTGGTACAAGCCCAATGGTGTGGTAAATGCGGTCTTTTCTTGATCGAGAGGATCCACCTCGACCTGCCAATACCCACTCGCCAGGTCCAGGGTGGAATACCATGCCGCCTGCTTCAGGGTCGTGAGGGACTCTTCAATTCGAGGCAGGGGGTAGGCGTCCTTGTGTGTTAGTGCGTTCAATTTACGGTAATCAACGCAGAAGCGCCAAGAACCGTCTTTCTTACGCACCAGCACTACGGGGGCAGCCCAGGGACTAGCGCTCTCTCTTACAACTCCACTCTCCAGCATGCCCTGCAGGAGCGTACGCAGCTCGGAGTACAGTTTCGGTGGGATTGGACGATGGCGCTCCCGTACAGGTGGTGCACTGCCTGTCGGTATCTGATGTAATACTGCATTGGTTCGCCCGAAATCCTCTTCATGGGCTGCAAACACCGGTGACCACTTCCGTAACAATGCAGTCAGCTGGTTCTGTTGTTCTTGGGTCAGGCCTTCCCCCTGTAAGGCCAGGACAGGGTGCTCACCCGTGGTCTTCGCCTGGACTGGTCGCACAGCCACTTCCACCACAGTCGGCTCTGGGTTGGTTAGCACCATTTCGCTCCGACCCTGCACATCTTTGGACGACACCTGGCTCACAGCAGCCAGTGGGCGGCCCAGAGGGAGCTGAACCGGGAAGGGATTGGGGTTACAAAGCCGGACAGCCACGTGCCCCTGACGTAGCCAGCCGAGGGTCCTTGCCACCCGCCACTCATGGTCGCCATCATCCAGGTCTTCCACCATCACCAAGCAGTCAGGATGACCGCTGCCTTGGGGGACCTTGGTCCACAGCATTACTTCCATCTCTGGCGGGAGGATGACTGGTGGCTGGGGTTCCAGTTTGGCAACCCCCTGGAGATAGGGCCCAGGCCCTGATACCAAGGCCTGCCGGCATGTGGCAAACGCCTGTGCCCAGGCTTTCCCGGCGGTTGGGTTATTGGTCGTTCGGAATGCGGCTTCTCCCGGATGGGTCCCCTGGAATACCTGCTGCCAACAGTCAGAGATTATATTCATCCCTAGTATTCCACAATCAGAACCAAGGCATGAATCTTTCACAATCACAACCCCCTTATCAACCAGCTGGACCCCACCCACCTCAAAGTCCAGAAGGATATATCCCACATAGGGGATTGCCAGGCCATTTGCTGCCCGCAGAGTGAGCCAAGGGACCTCACTAGCGTCATGAATTTTATCCGCCCCAAAGTGTCTCTGAAAAAAGGAATAACTAAATAAAGTCACTTGGGATCCCGTGTCTAAGACACAGGGTATCTTTTTGCCACGCACACTAACCTGTACTTGTGGACAGTCTCCTACCAGCGAGGGCTTCTTGATAGCAGTGGTGGTCCCACCTCCCTCGATGGCTCGCCCCACAGCAACCGAGGGTTCTAAAAATCCGAGGGGTTGGGGCGCTGTCGCCGGGAACAAAATCGTTGAGTGTGGCCGGCTTCGCCACAATCAAGGCAGATAGGCCGGCCCCGTGCATCCCACCGATATGGCTGGGCTCCGCCTTGGGCTCCACGGGCTGGTTGGGGCCTGGATGCTGGTTCTGAGGTGGTGGGGAAACGACGCTCTCTTGCAGATGGATCCACTCCATGTCCATGGAGTTGGAGGTTCCTGAAGTCTTCTGCAAGGGTCTTGCTCATCACAGAAATCTGCTCTTTTAGCTCCTGTTGGAGTTCCAACTTGAAAGACTCTTTCCACTGTTTCCAGGAAGAGTCGGCCGCTGTGGGAGCAGCAGGCCCTGTAGGAGCAGTAGGCTGTAGAGAATTCACCCGACAGACCTGCACGCCTCCATGGTCCACTTCCCTCTCGAGGGCTTTGGCTTCGGCACATGTTGCAGTGAAGGACATGTCAGGAAGGCGCCGCAGCTGACGCTGCAACTCCTGCTGGATGGGGCTTGGTCGAAGACCCATGGCAAACTGGGCTCGAAGCATCTCGTCGTCTCCTGCGGCTGGGCCTGGGTCTACGGCCCGCCACTGATGGTGTAATCCACGGAGACGGAGTGTAAAGGCACCCACTCCTTCGTCGGCCCCCTGTCTGCACTGGAAAAACTGTGCCCTCCGTTGGGCAATCGATGTTGGCCCCCCATACAAGCCCCGCAGGAGGGTGAAGATCTTTTCGGCCGTGTCTTTGCTGGTGGAATCGACAAGCTGGACTTCCTGCTTAGCTTCCCCCTCTAGAGCACTCAGGACGAAATCCACCTTCTGCTGGCCGCTCAAACCCTGCGCCCTAAGGAAGGCTTCCATCTGTGTTTGCCATTCTGCAACTGCAGCTGAACCACCCTGCCCGCTAAACTTTGGGATCCAGGGCCCCCCCATGAACCACGGCATCATAACTGTGTTTACGGTGCCGGCCTCTGGTCTAGGCTCTAGCTCCTCCTCCATGTTGTGGGTGTTACTGGGATCCTGCCGACTACGCCAAAAAGGGGTGTCGCCTAACTTGACGAACAACCCACTTCAAGCCAGGAATCCCAGGACACACCACAACAGAGACGGGAGTTTTAGTTTTTAGAAAAATACTGACAATTTTATTAGAATTCATAAAAGTTTCCCTGCTTTGCCAAGCAGGTTTAGCAGCGGGCCACAGGCCAATAGTGGTCACCCAGTGAGGCTGGGGTCTTTACAAAATAGAGTGAAAAGGGCACACAGCAAAAATGGCACAGCAAAAATGGCACACTGGGCATCAACGTCAGTCCCACACACTAGCTAAGGAAAGGTATAGGCACTCCATAAAACCAACAGGCTACACACTAATCACACAGCACACAGTTTTCCCCGTGCACATAAGGACCCCCAAGCCTCTACCAGTCAATACTGTCTGACCCACCCCCAAAGCTAACACCTGTCTGGCAGGCAGGTAGACACAGACAACAACAAAAAAAAGAATGTCCGTTCGGTCGGGGTCCCTCCCGACCGAAACAATAAAAATAAGAAAATTCTGGCTCATAGAAGGACTAGGTCAGTCAATATGCATCGCCAGTCCACCTGGGGGTAAGGCCGGCGAAAAGTACTCTTCCCTCAGCCGGACTTTTAGTTTGACAACCTGGCCAGTGTCTTAATTCACTCCCGGGTGGCCAGGACTCTTGTTTTGACGCCTGGTTGCGTCTTTTGGCAGGGGAACGATGGGGCTTCTCCAACTCCAATGACGTCAGCAATGGGGATTCCCGGAAATGTCCGTAGTCTGCGTTCGTGCTGCTTGTGGATCTGGAGACAACAAAACAACCAGTAAGCTCTCAATGGTTAACCAAAACGACAGCCCACTCACAGCAATCGGATCATTTAAACCAACGTTCCTTTAGTTGGGTTTGAGAGCGCTGGACAATATATCTCGAAGATGTCTCTCCACTCGCGCTCCTTTGGGACCAAGGCCTCGTAGTCAGCGTCGTAGTCAGCGTCGTACCAGTCTGCGGTGGCAATGGCGGTGGCAGTGGCAGTGGCAGTGGCAGTGGCAGTGGCAGTGGCAGTGGCAGCAGTCGCGGATCCCGCAGCCCGTCCTTGGCTCGGTCGTGGAATCCAGTACCCCGTCTCCCGCATCTCGCCGCTGTGAGTCTTTTTATATTACTCCCATTATGGTTCAGCCAATCTTTGCCGCGGCCGCGCAACTCCACTGATTGCCTACAGCCGTGTCTTATTAGTCAATGTTTGAACGGCAATCAGTGGATCAGTCAGCGGGTAAAAAGACCAGACAGATGAAAACACGGAACTGTGCGGATATGGCAACGTCCACAATAAATATTACACATATAAACCCCTTATCCCCATTGTCAAAGGGCAGATAGCCAACAGAGTCACTCCCAACATTAATCAGAAGTTATACATATACATCCACCTATACATATAACATCACTCATAATAAAACACACATGGCCCACACGACATATTCACCTGTATTCATCTGTCACACTGTAAACTTTGTTTATTTGTTTAGGATGCACCACTTACGTTGAGTAGCGTTTAGTGGCTCCCTGAGGGGGTTGAGAAATTTAGATCTTTTCCGTCTGAACGTCACCCAGCTGGGGAGATAGCGCCCCAGTTGGAAACTCTGCTCATCATAGAAGCTTGGTGTATCTGTGTTTATTATTTTATTGTTTATTGTGTTAATTGGTTTATTGTTTTTCTGTATAAATCATAGCACTCCCTTATAACAATGTTTAAGTTGTTACTATTAGTGATTACTTCAGGGGTAATGTTAGGTTTCTGGTCCTCTAGAAATTTGATTGAGAGAATCCATAAGAGGTTGATTTCACATGGGGAACATGAGGCCATGGGGAACGTTACTCATCTGTATTCTACTAATTCATGGTATAGATATGCATCTGTGCAAGCTAATAGATGTAATAAGACCAATTGTATGTTCTTTAATGTCAACTTCTTCCTCACACCCTAGACTTGAAGCTAGACCACTTTCAAAACAAGCCACTATCTTTGTTGGAGAGAAGTGTGGCCCAGACAGCTGGGGCTACAATACTCCATCGTATGACACAAATGGTACCCAGGTACAGGATGCGTGTAACACCACCCACCCCCTAGTAGAGCTAAATACTATATCTTTGCTGTCACCTTATGTGATAGTCCATTCTGTATTGCCATTATGTTTTGCAAATAATGGAACAACTCTCTGAGACGGCGACAGTGTAACAAAACTGTAATTCCTACTAAGAACACTGAGTCCACAAGCACCAGTTCCTCATCCAACGTCAGAAAATGGGTATATATTGTGCCATGTCCATGCATGGGGAAATCTTTTCCTTATGTTGGGGTTGGAATGAAAAGCACTGCCCCTCTGACAGGGGTACCCGTACGCTGGGATAGGTAATGTGGGTGTGTGGTATTGTATGATACAGTCATCTCCCTTCACATTGGGGAGGCCATGCGCCCACGCTCAGGTCATGGACCATATTTATGTTGGTAGTGTTACCTTACAGCCAGAGTTATCTCTAAGAAGAGATTTTCTGTTAAGGATCACGACAACGTGTGGGGGACTGACGTGCCTTATAAAAAAAAATATATTTGGACTAAGAGTATCAAAGTAATTTTGTCTCTGATTCTGTCTCTAGGAGTAGGTAAACTCATCTTAATAATGGACAGACTTAACTATAGGTTATGATCATTTGTTAATGTCACCTTAGTCAGCGTGGAAGGCCTTTGGCTGATGGGGGTGTAAAATAGATTACTGCTAGATTTACTTACTGCCGCTAGGGGAGGGGTTTGTGTTATGCTGAATGATACCTGGATATCTGATGAGGTCCATCTGTTTCTGAAGCCTTACAGCAAATGAGGGCTGATTGTGATGCTATGACACGTGATAAAGTGATAAAGTGGTTGATGTTTCTGGGTGGGTTAATCCGTTTGCTTGGCTCACTTCTGGTACATGGTTGCAAATTTTGTTGAAAGGTCTGTTAACTAGTGTTGCAATCTTTGTACTTGATACTTTCTTGTATTTCTACATGTATTAAAGTTCTCATTTCTAGCCTAGTACGTGATTCTATGCAGAATGTAATGTTGTCACAGGAATTGATGCCCTGCTGTCTCTTCAAGAATACGATTCTTTAGTGTAATGATGTCTATGCAGAAAGCTGAAGGAGATGTGTAAGTTGATGTCTAAACTAGTATATTTACAGGATAAACAGCAGGGAAATGTGAAGAAAATATGCTTTATAATTTTATCATGTTGTGTTTAAGTTTGTGAAATAGATTTTCCATGTGTTTCTTTGTTCTGTTGAGAGAAATGCAGAGTCTGCTTGCCTGGTATGAGAAAGAGGCCCTGTGTGGATGTAACTTAGAGATGTCATGAATGTTTATAGTAGCCTAATTTATTGCCTTAGAGCCGGGTACAGAGAGAAGCAAGAAGACCATTTCTGGAGCTAAATGTATGAACAAAGGACAAAGGGAGGGGTTTCATGTTAAACTTGAATATGTGAATATGTGAATATGTGAATATTAATTTCAATAAAGAGCAGACATTTTGTAGGAGAGGTTAGTGCCTGGCGTGAAGACAATCATGCAGGTCACTCCTCTGGGGCCCAGAGTAAATGTCTGTATTTTAATTATATTCTCGGGTGTGTGTCTCAATTCTGAGGTAAAGAATACAGTCCTAGGTTAAGGGTTATTTCCTTGACACACAAGCATTGCATAGCCTAGCATTCCAATAGCATATACACATGCATAGCATAGCCTAGTCTATTTGGGTACCCAACCAGTTTTCTTTTTTTTTTTTATCAATTTTTTATTGTATTTTATATTTCATACAAGAAACAGTTACACATATACACAAGTAAGACAACATAACACATATAATACTCAACCATACTCACGCACATCGTCCTCCTAACGGTGTTGGTGAGGCTGGAGTGGAGATGTCGTTGCGGCAGTCCACAGTTGTGTCGGGTTACTGACAATCCGGAAACCGATGCTCGGATGAGTGGCCGGGCTGGCAACTCTCTTTAGAAGTTCTGGAACTCACTTCCACAACACATAGCCAATATCGAACTGACTAGCTGTTGCTGTATCACAATGCAATCCTCTGTAACTCTGTCCGAGTTTCTGTATTAAACACAGTAACATGTCGTCGAAATACCGCTGTATTGGGTAGTAATAATAGTCACTGGCCGTTGATCTACTTAATTACCTACACACAATAACACTTCACATTGGTTTTCTAACTTCACTAGCTTTCTTTTCTTTTTTTAGTATTTCTTTTTTATTGGATTAAATTGGGATTACAATATGTATGCCATAACATATCCTTAACATGCCATAACCCCCCCACCCCCCTACTCACATGAGATACTAAAACTAAATATACTAAAAAGTACTCTAATGTCAACAGGTCTCACATTCAGATTTTTCATTATAATGTCCTTTCCTTTGGAGATGCCATTGTTCCAGAAGTGTTCGTGGGGTTGCACCATATACTTTGGCGGTGGAAAGTTTAAAGAATGTCCAAAAGGGTATTCAACCAATGTTCGAATGATAATTTGTGGGGTGGCACCCAGACTTGTACAATAATCTTCTTGGCTGCTGTTAAACCGGCAAGCCAGATTTTCCTTTTTTTTTTTATTCATACAAATTAGAGAGTCATCAATGAAAAGGTGTAGAGCAGGGTCTATGGGAAGTTGTATACCGATCATATCAGACAAACAATCTAGTACTCTAATTACTGAACAGATCCCTGACCAAAGATGGGCAGTTCACTTCCCCTGGTCGCTGGGCGCTACAAACTGCCCACTGCTCCTGGGGGGTCCTTGAGGAAAGACTCTCCAGGATGGGCAAATGCAAAAAATAAATTCACCACAACATCAGGCCTGCCTGTGTGTGTGTGTGTCCTGTGTGGCCTCCATATATGCACAGTTGTGTTCCAGGGTGTCATGAGTGCCATTAAAAACCAGACAAAGGTCTTAATTATAATCCAGAAATCATATATTTTGGGACAGTCCCACATTACATGCATGAATGTACCTAACGTACTCTGTGGACAAAAATTACCAAATGAATGTGGTGCTAGTCCTATTAAGTGTCTGTCTCTAGTGGTAAGATATGCTCTATGGGCAATCTTCATGTGAATGAATTGATGATTAGCATTATGGGAGTGTAACCCACCTAAATAAGTTGGTCAATAAGTCGTGTGAAGATGTTCACGCGACCATCTCCAAGGAGATCTTTTGTTTTTCTTTTATTGATACTTTTCTTGATACCTTTGATGCACCCTATTTGATTTCTGCCCCTTAATGAAACCCTCTTTTTACTTTTAAATCGATTTTCCCTTAATATTTATTTTTTTTAAATGACTTTACTTTACTTACACTTTTTCGCTGTGAACCGTTTTTATCTTTTATTTCATTCTGATCTCCGATCGGTTTTTTTAATACTTGGAACATTGGATGGCGAGCTACCCCAGATTGACCTGACACTAAGGATCCGGACTGGAACCAGGCTAGGACACATACACTGATTTCACCATACACCATTACACACAGAGACTATTTGTTTTGTTTGGACTGTTTCATTGTATTTTATTTGATACATTAATAGAGCTCTCTTTACTTCTATACATGCTATGCCAGCTTATAGCATATATAATGCCCAATTTATAGTTCTCCCTCTAAGCCCCATTGACCGATCCCATTCCCCAGTATTGGGTTTAGGAGACAAATGTGAAAGAAGTTTTCTGTACAGTAAGGAGACAGTGCTTTAAGGAGCATCATGTAACCATTTAACTTCAGGGTGTTCTTTCAGCCCTGAGCCCCATGTAACATTGTGTGTTTTCAGGGCTGATCTCAGTCTGAAATAAAAGAATAAAGAATGTTAAGGAATGTTGTAAAGTGTCATTAGCTCATTAAAGCTTTGTCCCTACAAATTGCATTGCACGGAGTACAAGTACTGAGACAATGAAATGCAGTTTAGCATCCAACCAAAAGTGCAAAATAACAATAAAAGTGCATAGTATGTGCATATGTAATGTGGAATAAGTGAATAAATAAGATATGTGCAGTAAGAAATATATATGTAATATGAACAGTATAGGGACAAGACTAGCATCAATTGAAGTAAGAAGTGTAAATATGATACGTATACGTGTAGTGCAGATGTAAGTATTAGTGGTGGTAATAATAAATGAAATGAAGTTAATGAGGTAGTACTTCCCTCCTCCACCCTGGCTTGACTGCCACACACCCTCCTCCAGCCACTGAACATTTGCACTGTATTTCCACCCTGACTTGACTGCCAAACAATGTTTTTTTTTTTTTTACAACTGTATTATCCTACTTAGTAGTATTATTATATTTAAGAAGTATTGTATGGTATAAGTACGATTAACAAGTATTTGTTATTATGCCACGGAGGGGATGATTTATGCCATTTTGATGCAAAACCCGCAAAGGTATTTAGCATGTAAGTGCGAAAGCGCAATGTTTAATGGAGGGACCACAGAATACAAAAATCTTTAAGTCTAATTGGGCTAATTGTGTTTTCTTCTATTATTTTCCAAGATGAAACAGAATTTGGGTCGAGCCCCCCGGTTTAAGTGGATGCAGGGTGAATGACCAGTGATAATATTGAAAGTGTGGAAGAGCCCAGTCACCTTCTTGTCTTTATTCCAAATGTATTTTGACGGTAAACGTCCCACAGAAAAAGAGCGTGTTGTGCATGACTGTGCTTAACGACAGGACAGAATGGGTAGTTGACCACACATGAACTAAATTTTGCATTAGCTCCCAGCTAACTGTCCTGTTGTAGCAGGTGAATAAAATAACTCATATGCACAATCACAAGTCCTTGCATCAAAGGCTACTTCTGACTAAAATACAACATAACATAAAATTGCAAACTCTCACCCATGTGTCTCTCCTTCTTGCTTCACGATTTCCCCATTATTTGTCCCCTAGAGTGGAACAAATAAATTCCCAGTGTGTATTTTCATTTTCTGGCTTGCAAATATCCATTAAACTTATGTTTATACATACAGTTATTGAAATAAAGTTATTGAAAGCTACCAATTGGCCAGGTTCTAATCATCAACACTAATAAAATACTTTAGAGGAACAAGTTTCAATATTTGTATTCAAGCAAACACAAGCTCTATAACAAGGTTTATGAAAACTTGAAATTACTATAAGGCTTAATATGCAAATTCATTCAATATCTTATATATAATATTCATCGCCCGTCATAATCATTGGTCTCAAGCAGGAAAGTGGTCCCAACAAAATTGCCGCCACAATTTGCGTGTAGCCTCACTTTGAAACCATGGGATGCGCTATCCAGTTTTTTTTTTAGATCACTGAGTAAATGTAGCCAAATAAAAGTATCCCGAATTTTCGATATTTTATTAGTTCTTGTCACATTGAAATGTTGGTTAATTTTTGTGTTTTACACATTAAGGTGCTTAGTTGAAGTAAGGATTCTTTTTGCTGTGAGTACATTTAAAAGATATGCTCTTCTTTTCTGTCCCTGAGGTCTCATGACTGCAATTTGCGTGTATATACAAATTCCTTGTTTTAATGAGTAACATGAGTATTATCAAGACTAATGGGACTTCCCTTATGCAGACATGAGCCAAATTGTGACAAACAAACTACACAGTCAGTATAGCAGAAAGTTTTATTTTAGAGTTACATATTAAAAGCATAAGTTGAAACAGTAATTTACTATCAGTTGGTCATGCAGGCCACATCCAAACAAGTGTGACTGTACCACTAGGGGCTTATGAAGAGGGCTTCCTGCTGCTGGAAGAGGGTTATTCCATCTGTTATAGAAGGCCAGGATGTTGTGTCTGTTCAAGATGTTGTAAAGGTTTTCCTGTGACTACAATGAATTTCTGGTGTTGGGTTGACATTGATTTAAGAAAAAAATAACTCCTCGTACTAAACTCTGGTCTGTACATCTCTCTTCTGAACAACCCTTGGCCATCTTGGCCAGACCCCCCTTGAGTCATCACGTTTCCTAGTCTTAAAGGAAACTAGTTTGGTCATATGCCTGCATCCAAAGACATGTCAAGTTTCATATGGATTGGTTAAGTCTAAGTTTATGATCTGACTAAAGATTTGTGAAAAAAGGTAAAAGAAGATTTTTTTTTACAAAAATACTATTAGACCACCTGTGTGCAGCGGCGGTAATCATAAAGAGAAAGATTTTTGTGTTCAGAAAAGTTCAAAATTACAAAATAGTTTGAAACAACACCTCAATGGCTTGATTGCGAGTAAATAATAAATATTAGGAGCTAAGGAGAAGAAAATCATTCTATTGTTATTTTTTTAATGAACAAACCGTAAAGAGTGGAAATTTGCCAAACAAGCTCTCTCTCTTTCTCTCTCTCTCTCTCTCTCTCTCTCTCTCTCTCTCTCTCTCTGTCTCTCTTTCTCATTCACAAGAAGATTGTTATCCTGGCTCTAGAATCGTCCCCTGCGATCAGCATAAGGGTTGTAGGGATTGTCTTGGGGCTGGACGATTTGGTTCGCACGAGGCATGCCAAAATTTGAGCCGTTGAAGCTCTTTGGTTCTTCGTAGGGTGGTTCTCTTTGAGACGGTCTCCCCTGAAATAGATAAATAGATTAAGTATACACGAAATATATTTAAATCCTATCAATATAATGTTATGAATATGTTATATTTTTCTTTTAAATAAATATAAATATATATACGTAATGTATATATATAATATGAGTATAATATGAAAAGTCATCAAGAAGAAACTGCTCCTTTGAAAACGAATTGGCACTTTCAGAATGCCCATAAAAACCCTCTTTGCTAGTCTACTTCATTCTTACCCATTCGTTGGAGCGATTCTGGTTCCCCTGGGCACGGTAGCCACCCATGCCCATAACGCCAGTGTCCACACTAGTGGGAGTGTGGGCACGATAGCCACCCATGCCCATAACGCCAGTGTCCACACTAGTGGGAGTGTGGGCACGATAGCCACTCATGCCCATAACGCCAGTGTCCACACTAGTGGGCTGTTTGGTAGAGTAGCCACTCATGTTTGAACCTCTGTCAAAGCCCTGGCCGGTCTGAGGGCGGACACCACCAATGCCTCCGCCATTGTTTTCCATTGGGGTGTTGCCACGATAGCCGCTCATGCCTCGGTCCATATTGGGGTTGGGCCTGGAATAGCCCCCGCCAGAGGTCATCTCCATGCCACTCCCCCCCCAGGGTTTGTTGGTGTCTACCCGTGGAATTGTGGGAAGTTGGTTTGTGGGAAATTGTTTTTTGGCCTGCATTGCTGGGTTTTCATAGGTGAAACCAGCGTCTGTCTTCTTGCCTTTCTTGCCTTTACTTTTTCTGCAAAAGATGAGTCGAGACAAGAATTATGAGAGCCATTATTTAGAGCCATACACTGCAGTACACTCAGATGCAACCACAGTATTTGAAGAAATAAAGTTCTGTGTCTTTGTGTATGTGTGTGTTTGGGAGTATGTGTTTGGGAGTGCATGTGTGTGTGTGTCTATGTATATGTACTGTATGTATGTGTGTGTGTGTGTGCTTGGGAGTATGTGTGTTTGGGAGTGCATGTATGTCTGTGTATGTGTGTGTCTGTGTATGTGTGTGTTTGTGTGTGTGTGTGCGTGTATGTGTGTGTTACATTTCAATGCAACTACAATCACTAAGTGATGTAATGGGGGCAGGTATGGTACATTGTAAACATCTGTATGCATATAGACTCTCACCTGAGGTAGGAAAATGTAGTGACTGACATAGAGATGACCAAGAGTACACCAAGCACACAGGACACCACAATCAATATCAGCTGCCAATCTGATAGTCAAGACAGGGAGAGAGAGAGAGACACGAATGATTTGTACACAATCCTACCTCACAAAGTTTTCAACTGATATGGCATGAGTCTGGGAAAAAAGTTAAGTATATGGAATTAAGGGAGAATGAGGAATTGCATTATTCTCACTGTGTCAGAGTTAGTGTATATTTGAACTCAAAGGTGTGGCTATTAAATAATGAGACTATTGCTGCAATTCAATTGTAATGAACAAAATGTGTGAAACACGCGTTATTTGTGTACTGGTATGAACAGTGTTTATATCATGGCCAGACCACGCATGTGGAATGGCTGTAAATGTAGTCTCATGGGGTGAAGCGCAAGTGTGGCATGTCATGCTGGAGGTGCAGTGTCTGGAGACAAATCACTCGTTTAAAGTTTAATCCACTATCTTTTGGCCATGAATCACACAACTATGGCTGCCTCCTCTTACTGTCTGTTAGTTTCTCACAAGATGTCGGAGTTTTTCTTTTTTTTTTTTTTTAATCTCATGGTAATTGTTGCCACATGCAGTAGCATATATATGTGTGTGTGTGTGTGTGTGTGTGTGTGTGTGTGTGTGTGTGTGTGTGTGTGTGTGTGTGTGTGTGTGTGTGTGTGTGTGTGTGTGTGTGTGTGTATATATTGATGGCTGGCTCTGTGAGAGTAGTGTAAATGTAGTACCGGTAACCAGTTACCGGTAACTTACTGTCACTGCAGTTGGTACCAGCATAGCCAAATGAACAACTGACAACACAGAAGAAGAAAAAAAATGTGTGTGTTAATTTGTGTGTTAGTCCATTAAAAAGATGAAACATTTACAATGTTAAAATAAAAACAACTCACTCTGTACATTTCCCAGCTTCCTCCTTTTTCCCACTTGGACATACTGAAATAAAAAAAAATGCAAAAATCAATCAATTTCCTGGTCAGAATCTGGCTTCATAGGAAATGGAAGGAAATGTTTTTAAATATGTAATGTACAAAAAGGGATATGTCAAACGTGAAACTATTGTGACAGTATTCTTATGAAAATGCAAAATGCAAAATGAAATTATTTATACAACAGTATTGCAAAGAACTGCAAAAACCTCAATATTACTGGCAGCAAATTATGGCTTGCCTTACCATTCTAATAGTATTCATTTAATATATAATAAAGGTATCCATTGTTGAGTTCATTTTTGTGACAGTAACATTGTAGAATTCTTCAGCAATCTATTTTAGTCATTCTACTTCTTAGTCACATCTTATTTCTGCCACACGTGTGGGACAATCTGAAGGAAACTGTAGAAATGATGTCTCAACTGAACGGGTGAATAACACATGCAAAAATGGAGAAACAAAAAAGCTGCTCACCATCGCAGTGTGTATCGTCTGGGATGTTTGGCCTGACGAACCCGGCTTTGCATGAGCACTGTACAACCCCGTCTGTATCTTTGCATGTTGTAGTTGCCCCATCGCATTGACTTGGCTCTTTTAGACATAGATCTCGATCTGGAGTGAAATGAGCAAAAAAAAATGACATGTCATGTCTAAGATAATAGTTACAGTTACAACACTTAAAACACTTAACAGTACTTTTAAAACCTAGCCTGGGTGCCAGTCAAACTTAGCCCCGCCCACAACATTTGAGGTCGGGAAGTTCGGTCTGGCATTGCTCTGACTCATATTCTGACTAGAATTATGAGTATGACAACGTGTGTGTGTGTGTGTGTGTGTGTGTATGTGTGTGTGTGCGCGTGTATGTGTGTATGTGTGTTTGTTTAATGTAATACATATAATAACAATCATTGTATTTATATAGCGCTTGTTCGGCATAAGAGCACAGAATGCTGTACAGTCCATACAACGAATATAAATAGGGAACAACAGGACTACTCAGATCAGGTAACAATGTTAAATTACAGTTAGTAAAATAATCTCAAATTGCTCAAATATAATAGGGAAGTACATCCTTCGCCCTAATGTTACAGCATCTGGAGACATAAGTGCCCTTTGTGACTGGGCCAGGTGAAAGCACAATGATGGCTGAAGAGAGGAGGTCCAGTACATGCCTTTGAATGTTGCCCCACTTAAAACACCTTCAGCTTCAACTGCCGCCTCAATTGCCACCTTAATTGCCTCTGCCTTGATGTCAGATTTTTCATTGAAGATGTTTTCAACCTCAGCTGTGACACCAGGGGTCCTGTAGAGCACTTTAGCGGAGGCAGTGGCCTGACTATGCATAGTGACAAAAACACAAAGGCAGGGATAAGTCATTGAAAGGAATAATAAACCTAAAGGAGTCAGTGAAAATGTGACTAATTGTTTACATTTTACCCTCACATTGTATCCCACAAAACATGCTAGAGTTAAGCCTACCATTTCTGACTTCGACGGACTGACATTATTTGTTTCATTTATTTCAATAGTGCCCCCCACCACACCCAAGAACAATAACACAAGCGAGACCAGTGACTATCATAGCAATGGACAGCATGGCACTGCATTATAACTGCCATATGTTCAAACTGGAGTCATATTCTGCACAGAAAGTGCTTCTTGCTGCCACAGCATGCCTGGTAAACAGAACATCGGTCTGGTCTTCCCAGAACTGATCCATGTTTGGCTGCATCTGTTTCATAGTGTAATTCTTTCAAGTAATTTCCCCTCTAGAGGAGCTTAGGATGTCCATGTCTTATACACTCATTCTCTTGTCAACGGCAACACTACATTAGGCCACAGGGGTATATGTTACAGCAGAGGAAAATACTACAAAAAAATGAGGTGACTCACCTAAGACTGAGGACCACTGAAGAGACATAATCCTTTTTGTCTTTAAATGCCGTTTTAAGCTGGGTTATAGGTGGAGGGGAAAACACGTTCATATATTTTTATATGTTATATTGTAGAATTCAGATACTTAAGAAATTGCATTCTTTATTTCAGTTTCAGTTGGTCTGTAGTGACCATAGATGCCATTACGCTTACAGTATTTTATTGTCAAAGTCTTAACAAATGAACCACAACTACAATGTAATAATGACGTGAAACACGTGCCAGTGTCCATGTGGTAACTTACTGCACTGACAATCTCCTCCGATGTTTTATCAAAAATCTCAGAGGTTTTATCGACCATCTTTTGATCAAATGGTTTTGTCAAGGTCAGCTCTCCCAAAAAGACTTTCGCTAAAATTCAAAGAACACGATTTAAGTAACAATCCCAGAACAGTCCCTGTGGACAGAATACACTCTCCTATCTCAGTTGCCTCCTCAGTTTTGCTTTTAGGGTGTGAGAGCGCTACAAGTGTACCTTTTTCACAGGACTTGTCAGCGTCATTGTAGATTAAACCACCAGGACACACACAGGTGAATATGCCACCAACACGCGCCTCACATATGCTGTTACGAGGACAAAGATTCGAACTGCAGGGATCTTGATGGAGGAAAGAACATAATGGTTGGCTGAATAGACCTACGTACATCTATACACATACGCGCACGCACGCACGCACGCACGCATTAACGCACACTCACACACAAGCATAAATACATACACAAACACACACACACACACACACACACACACACACACACACACACAAGCAAGCATACATACACACACACACACACACTACATACATACATCACAGACAAATAGAGAGACGGATAGACAGATAGATAGATGGCGTGTCAATGTGCACCTGCTTGAAAGCAAGGTGCCCTCCTTACGGTAAATTATACAAGTACTATAAACATGACCTTAGATCATTTAGCGTTCCATGTGGGAAGTGACAATCTTCTTAAAATATCCTGTTACATTTTTTGTTTTCAACAGAGATGCCAAAGAAGCACACTGAGACGGACAAGGGCACCTTTTTTAGTTGTGGAGGCCAAAGTTGTTGTTGTTATTGGAGTGACTGTTGTTGCTGTTGTTTTTGGAGTGACTGTTGTTGCTGTTGTTGCTGGAGTGACT